>NW_020950098.1:982536-1019311 GCF_900497805.2 Vombatus ursinus
CTTCCTTCCTTCCTTCCTTCCTTCCTTCCTTCCTTCCTTCCTTCCTTTTTTAATTTAAAAAGCCTGGCTGCTGATCTTGTACCTGAGGGAGGATATCTGGGGAGATGGAGTACGGAGGTAGAAACCAAAGAATATAAGATTCCATTTTCTTCTTTTGAGTAAGGCACTTTAATAGAATCACAGAATTCAATCCAGTGCCCCTTTACGATGAAGGAAAAGTAGACAGAAGAGAAAAGTAGTCTTGAAAGTAAAAGACAATGACATTCTTACTTCTTTCTAGTGTCATATCGCTTATTCTCTCAGAGCTATGAAGAAGACAAGAACCAGTTCAATTTGATTGACCATTTCAAGGAATCCTCTTGCTCTACTGATGCCTCAGGTTTGTCATCCATCAAATAAGAGACCCATTCGCATGCTCACATTCCTTGTACTCATAGGCTGATTTCAGAGCACTTGGGAAGAAGAAGTGTAGGAAAGATAAGTAAATGGTAGTTAAATCAGGCCCAGTTCTCCAGCAGGTCAGCTGGGCAATCTAATTCAAATGATTGGCATGGTATGGAGGATTGATACAAGATCATGTTGATCACTTCTTGGGAGGTTGAATACAGGAAGTGGGGCATAAACAAAACAATGGAACAAAAAAATTTTGTCAGGTCAGAAATATGGGGCAGACAAGAATGAATTTAAGGCATTAGAAGAGATGAGACATTTATTTTCTTTAACAGTAGCAATGGTAGTGTCATCTTTCATTTCAATTGTCACCTACTTCTAAAACCAGAAAGTAAATGAAAGAGGAACATGCTTTTAAAGTGGGGATTTGGGAAACACTTCAGAAATGCATTTTCTCTGATTGTTAAATTCATACAAATTCTCAATTTCAGGCAAGTCATTTGCTTTTCTCCATCTCAGATTGAGAGGGAAGAGGGTATGAATGGGAAAAAGGCTGCCTACATACCTTGATAAAAGTACAGAGGAGGTTACTTTAACACACAATCATCTCTTCCCACAGTAGTATAAACAGGAAGCAAGATGTTGAGCTAGGTTTGATTTATTGTTATGTTTCTCCTTTTTCATCTCTACTAACATCTTCTTTGGACTTCTCTTTTGTACTTTATCATATTTAATTTGTATTATGGTTATTTATTTACAAATCTTATTCTCTCTCCTAAATTGTAAGCCTCTTACTGGCAAAGAAAGAGGGGAAGGGAATAAACATTTATCTAGTACCTGCTATGCATCAGGCACTGTACTAAGTACCTTTGAGAATCTAGTTTGATTCTTGCAACAACCCTGCATTGTAGGTGCTATTATTATCATTCCCATTTTACAGTCAAGGAAACTGAGGTAAGCAGAGAAAGCAATCATACAGCTAGTAAGTGAACTCATCAGGTCTTCCTGACTCTGGGATCAGCTTCACTATAACACCTAATAGCCTCTATCTGAAGACTATTTGTAGCTTCACTGTCCTGAACATGTTAGATGCTCTTAATAAATGTAAATTGAATTGAATTGAATTACAGTGATGTATGGGAAACCATAGGTTATGAGGTAACACCCAAGGGGAGGAACAATGATATTTATAAAACATATTGAAATTGACTAAAATCTGAGAGTAGGAATAGAATGAGCTTCATTTTGTACTAATGATTGGTAGACAGACTTTCCCAGTGGCCTAAAATGGTCCTAATGAAATGCTTTTGTCTTTGTCCTCTTTTCCAATGGAATGCTCACTGTAACTTTAAACTCTCTTTAGGAATTATCCGTACTTGTTGCCCACTGAAGTGGAAAAGGTTTCAATCCAGCTGTTACTTCTTCTCTAAGGACACCATGACTTGGACTGCAAGTTTGAAGGCTTGTGAAAGCATGGGGGCCAATCTGGTAGTTATAAACACACAAGAGGAGCAGGTATCTTGAGAAACATAACTGGTCTTCCACAAGAATCAATGTACCCCAGTGAGTCCATCACCTCTTCCAGATGCTCATGGTCCAAGATGAAATATTATGTTAATTTACATGTACATGTTATTTCTCAACCACCATAGCCTACTTCTCTAGAAAAAGAGGACCCTATATCATAAGATTTATTTCTGAGAATGAGGAAGAATTTATTGGACATTGATAAACCTGTGAGGATGGTTGTATAATCTCCTTTCTGGTAGACTTTAAGAATAGTATATATCATCAGACATGATGGCACAAGCCTTTAATTCCTGTTATTGGAGGAGTCTGAGGCTGATGGATCACCTGAGCTAGGTTGTTCGAAGCTGCAACAGGGCTAAAGCTGATTGGGTGTCCACACAAAGTATAGCACAAATGTGGTAACTCCTTCCTCTCAGAGCATGAGGTCCCAGCCTACCTACAAAGGGTCAAACTGTCCCAGGTCAGAAAAATGAAGCAAGTTAAAATTTCTATGACTATCAGAATTGGGAAGGAGCTTGTGAGTGGCCATTGTACTTGCAGCCTTGGCAAGAGAGGGTGAATGAGACTCAAAAAAAAGTACCATGTATGTTTTCCTATGTTTTGAACATTGGGGGATGAATTAACACTAATACTAATAATAACTGATATTAACAAAGCATTTTAAATTAATAAAATACTTTATAAACATTATTTTATTGGGTCCTTGTGGGGTAGATAGTGTAGGTATCCTCATTTTTTTATCCTCATTTTTTTAAATGAGAAGACTGAAGCTCAATGAGGTAATGATGCTTGTCCATGGTATAATTTTAACTCAAATAATCCTGGTTCCAATTCAAGCACTCTTTATGAGGACATGATCTTTAAGATATCTTTCAATTAAATCTATGTATTCATTCATCATCTCTCCATGCTGGATTCCCAAAGTTCGCATCTTTCACCATTTAGTAACTATTGTCTTTGCCTAGTCATGAGCTAAAATCAGCTATCTCCAACTTGTTCAATTGTGTTTTCTTCTAGAATTTCCTTTTCCGAGCAAAACCCAGTCAAAGAGAGTTCTACATTGGGCTGACAGACCAAGTAGTCGATAATCAGTGGCAGTGGGTGGATGGTACGCCATTCAACAAAAGTTTGAGGTGATTACCTCCCTGGAGGAAGCTGAGTCCCCATTGTCTCTCCCTACTTCTTTCCATGAGTCATGTTTAAAGGAGAGTCTTAGGGGGCAATTTTTGCTGCTTCATGAGACAACTCTGGCTCCATCTTTGGGACAGCTGGGTAGGATATATGAGAGAAGAAGAGGGAAGAATAGGGAGAGAAGTGAGATCCATGCACCTTTTTGCCTTATTCTTATACCATAAGGAGAGAAGGGGTGGTGGTGGAGAGAGACAAAGAGACAGAAAGAGAGACACAAAGAGACAGGGAGGGAGGGAAGAGGAGGATGAAGAGGAGGAGGAGGAGGAAGAAGAAGAAGAGAAGAGAGGAAGAAACTAATGAGTCAATGAATGAACAGGGCTTATAAAATAAGAGACTGAAAAGTCAAAAGCATTTAAAATTCTGAGCCCAGGATTAGCAATAAATAAGGAAAAAATAATTTGAGAGAAAAAGTAGACTTCAGTGACCTGGATAGAGAAAAAAAAAAACCTGGAAATCTCTCTCTCCATGCTTTTATCTTTTGGAATTCAGAAGTTATAGTTTGCAAGTCACTTTCATATACACACATAGATTATGTCAACTGATCATCTTAAAGAAACCTATAATAATAAGCAGGGTAAGTATTATTATATCCATTTTATAATAGGTGAGGAAACGGAAGCTCAGAGAGATTAAATGGCATATCTAAGGTTATATGTCTGGTGAAAGAAATAGGATAAGAGGAGTCTAGATCTTCTGATATAAAATTCAGGGCTTTCCCCATTTTATCACTCTGCTGCTGTTGGGGGATACAATCAATTAATAGACGCTGTCTGGACAGTGAAATAACCTGTATATAAAAAGTGGAAGATGGAGAGATTAGTGCCAAAGAAATGAAACCAAAATAACCTTCCTTTACCCACTAATGCACCCCAAGAATTAACATATTTCACGTCTCTTACAGCTTCTGGGATATAGGGGAGCCAAACAACATTGCTGGGTTGGAGGACTGTGTAACCATAAGAGACAGTTCAAATGCAAATCACAACTGGAATGATATGACATGCTTCTTCAAGATGTATCGAATTTGCGAAATGCCAGTGACAAATGTTTTGACTGAGAAAAAATAGTAGCGAGAATATATGCTCTTTAAATATATAGTAACAAAGGATGACATATGTTATTTGTGTTAACATATAATGAGTTTATTATTGTTATTTTAAATGAATTAATAAATGAATAACTAACAAATTTATCAGTTTTAATTTCTAACATGGTAAACATTGATAAGTATAACCCATATAACAAAAGCTCTTTGAAGTCCTAAATAATTTTTAAAAGTGTAAAGGGGTCCTGAGATTAAAAAGTTTGAGAATCATTGCTTTAGATTTTTAAAATATTGTTGCCCTTACTTGAGATCTTATTTGCAACTCATATTTTATTTAGAGAGACCTGGAACATAACAGTTTTTGTTCCATCCCTCATTTTTATTCTTTATGTGTCTATGTTATACATATGGTTTTTTATAGATAGCAAATTGTTGGATTTTGTTTTCTTATATAGTCCTTGATTCTTTTTGTTTTTATTACGGCATTAAATTAATTTATTTTAGGGTTATATATGTTGTTTGTGTTTTCTCCCATCAGCTATGTTATGTGAATACATAACATAATGATACAATATAAATAACATAACATAATGATGTAATGTAAATTTACCTCTCCTTTTAAGTTAACACTTAGTTTCTGCCCTTAATTAAAAAAAAAAAATCTCCATTTATACCCAATTGCTTTCTTCTTCCCAAAGTCCCTGCTTTATCCTGTTGAATACCAAGCTTCTTGGAATTACTTATATTGTTTCTCTCTCTATGGGTCTTACTTTGTTTCTCTGTCTCTGTCTTTCTCATTCTGTTTTTGCCTTTCAAACTCTTCCCCTTCCTAGATCAGATCAGAGTGTAATATCAAGTATTTGATTATTCATCCCTGTAAAATGTAATTTGTGGTTGAACTACCTGTAAGCTTGTTCACTTAAATATTAGTTAAAGTAAAACTACCAGATTCTCCCTATTCCTTCTTCCATCATTCTTTTTCCGTGATTGCTTTCCAAGTGTTGTTTTTCTTTCCTTCTCCTTTCTTATTCCTTATCCCTTCTAGGATTTTTTAGGACACAGTTGTTTTCAAGGGGTTTACCATGAATTTGCTAGGTGTGCCATGAAATTTTCAATTTGTTTAATGTAAATTTTCCCTACTTGGCCTACGTAGTAAATAGTAAGATTTAAAAAAAAAACAGAGTTGGGATTTGGGGATTCATCAATCTAGGGAGCTCCTGGTAAAGAACTGCCTCCATTAATCCAGATTGGCATGATGTCTGCAATTTATTGTCTTAAAAGAGTTACCTGGGGTGCTGAGACATCAAGTAATCTTCCAGAGATCACATAGGTACTATGTGTCAGAGTTTGAACCCAGTTTTTTTTCTCTCAATGTAACATCAGCACGCGTGCTGTGTGGGAGGAGAAAGGTAAGGATGAAATTTGATTTACTAGTGAAACTTAGGTAAAGGTACCAGGAGAATAATATTGTGGAGAGATCTGATGAGGAACTGGGTTTTGAGCTAGAAATCCTCCCTGTACCAAGGGCAACGCTTGGAGAGAGACCAGCATAATGGATAGTGAACTGAACTTGGAGTCATCAAGAACTGAGTTCAAATCCTACCTTAGGCATTTACTAGGGATGTGACTCTGGACCAGTCACAACCCCTTTCTGCTTCAGTTTTCTCTTCTGTAAAATAGGGATAATAATCACACCTACCTCCCAGGCTTGTTTTAAGGATCAAACAGACACACACACACATATACATACACATACACAAAATGTATGTCTATATTAAAGCACTTTGTAAACATCAAAGAGCAATATAAATGTTAGCTGTTATTACTATGATAATACTGTCAGTGGCACCCAGCCTCAGCAGCTCCAATGTCCCCAGGTGTTCCAAGAACTCTTTTTTTAGTTATTCTTTAGAAATAATTAGTAAGGTATTTTTAAAGGAACTTATGCTTCACTACTGGGCAATTGAGTAGCTAGGTGAGAGTGGATAGAGGACTGGCCTGAAGTCATCTTTGTAAATTCAAATCTGGCCTCAGACACTTATTAGCTGTGTGACCCTGGACAAGTCACTTAATCCTGTTTTCTCATCTGTCAAATGATCTGGAAAAGGAAATGGCAAACCACTCCAGTATCTTTGCCAAAAAAACCCCCAATGGGGTCACAAAGAGTCGGATATGACTAAATAACAATTGGGTAATTATCTTGGGGGTGTCTACCAATTGGTTTTAAAAAATGAAATAACAGCCAGGTGTGGCATTACATGCCTATAATTCCTACTCTTGCACAGACTGAGGCTGGAGGATTGCTTGAGTGCAGGAGTTCTGAGCTGCAAGTAGGGCAAAAGTTGACCAACTGTTTATACCAAGTGTGATATCAATATGATGAACCTTCAGGAGTGGGGGACCACCAGTCTGCCAAACCAGCCCAAGTCAGAAAAGCTTCCATAGGGATCAGATGTGGGCAGCTACAACATATACATGATCACCTTATGTATTTCTTTCCTTCATCTCTATTTCCAGAGAGGGACTAGCTCCCTCCTCAATTGTCCATCTGTCCTCTGTGCTGGAGAGCGTGTAGAAAAAGTTAATTTTGCCTCTGGAATTGATAGTGACAGACAACTGCTTAATCTTTTAGAGAGAGAGATAGAGATAGATAGATAGAGAGAGAGAGAGAGAGAGAGAGAGAGAGAGAGAGAGAGAGAGAGAAATGTTCAATATTTTACATTTTTGGTAGCTTAAACAGAAAAATAAATGATTTACAATCAGAGATTTGAGTAATTATTGAGAAACTTGGGATAGTTTTTCCTAACACAAAAGTTCTATTTGTGGGCGAATATAGTACAAACACATTCACATTTCCTATTCAACTGAGACAAGTCTTACATTTCTTATTCTTCATGTTTATTAGGACTGAATGACCCAGCCTGCATGTTGTTGAAAATGGTGGTTGTGTTCTTACTGTTTCTTCTGCCATTGCTAGGTACTCTCCCTCTGCTAATATTAATCATTTAATAGTGATGGGCCATCTTATTTTAGGGGGAGCACGCAGTCTGGCTGAAATTCTTTAACTGACTCTTGTTTCTGTATAGGTAGCTGAGGTTGGGTTCTTATGTGTGAGGGAATGAAAAGTGCCCTTGGGGCAGCATGCTCAGATACTTTCTAATTTTGTATCTATGGGCAGATCACTTTACAACTCAGTCTCATTTTCTGTTCTGTAAAATGGAGATATACCACGAGGATGCTATGAAGAAATCTAAGAGCACCAGGAAAATGTGAGTTTCTACTCATGCCTCATGCTATTATAGGATTTAGATCTGGAAGAGACCTAAGAGATGATCTAGTCCAAATCCCCCTTTTTACAAATGAGGAAACTGAGGCCCTGGTAATAAGTAGTTCCTCTAAAGTGCTAGAGATACCCAGATTATAGGTAGTACCTTTAAGTTCCCTAGGAAACTCTCTTGGACTGTAAATTACAGAAATGGTACCAATCTGCATTCATAGAGGAAGTTCACTATACCAATGGAGTCAAAAATAAAAATAAAGAAAAAAAAAAACAAATAAACCTCACTGTGCCTCAGTTACGCATAATGAAAAATATTACATCCTGGACAAAAAGTGTTTAAGAAGCAAGACTCTAGGGTCTACCCTCAGGAATGCTAATTCTCAAATGAGTAATTGGGTATAGTGGGTAACATTTTACAATCCTAATAAAGGTGGGAGGGAGGAGGGTCTGAAGTTATCCCTTTTCCTTTGTCTTACTGATTATTCTGCTTAATGTCCTGCCATGTCCCCTTTGCACCTACGAGCATGCCTTCCCGGATACCCAACCACTTCTTCTCCACTAGCGGGAGTTGACAGTGAGATGCATGACCATTTCTTGGAGAAGAGAACCTCAAAAAGTATCCAAACTACTCAGCGAGATTTGTTGCAAGAACTTTATCTCACCCCTTTCCTGCCCTTGAAGGGTTGACTTTATGCTGTTGCCCAATTGCACCATATCAACTGCTCGGAGTCCTTCCTCTGTGTCTGGCTCTCCCATCTGTCTATCTTACCCTCCCACCACCCCAAAAGCAGGGTGGAGATACCAAAACATCTCATCTATGCCTCCCTAACATTCTGACGAGTCATTAGGTGGACCTTTTCTTTTACTCTCTCCTCTTCCCAGCTGAGACGATTTGCTCTGCCTGTTTTATCCTTCCCCTTATAATACTGATTTATTAATGTGGAGAGTAATTTTTCTTCAGATATTAATTCACTTCCTCCACCTGCTCTCCTTATGAATTTTGCCTTATCACATTTGTTCCCTAGATTCTTAAACCCACTGATGCTCTGTTTGTCTTCTCATTGCCACTCAATATGATTTTTTTAAAATTTAATTTCCTTTTTTATTATCAGGAACTTGACAAACATTGATAAACAGGAACATTTCCTCCCAGCTGAAATTTTTCTTTTCCTCCTCAAATTTTCCTAAAATACTCTATCTGGGTTCATCCTTTGTTTTCTTCAAACTCTACCTTATATTTATTTGTATTCTGGTCAAGCCCACATCTTTCCCCTCATTAGAAGGTAAGTTTCTTGATGGTAGGAACTTTGTCATTATTTTAAACCTCTGTATCCCTAGTGCCTAAAGCAATTCCTTGAACCCAGAAGATGCTTTATAAATATTTGTTGAATGGAATTGAAATAGATACCATTGTTAAATGTTATGGTGGGGATTCCTTTTGTGCCTAGGTTGGACGAGATAGCTGATAAGGTCCTTTCTAATTTTCAGGGACAGCTAGGTGACTCAGTAGATAGAGTACTGGGCTTGGAATCAGGGAGACATTTTCTTGAGTTCAAATCCGACCTCAGACTCTTACTAGCTGTGTGACCCTGGGTAAGTCACTTAACCCTGTTTGCCTCAGTTTCCTCATCTGTACAATGAGCTGGACAAGGAAATGGCAAAGTACTCCAGTATTTTTGCCAAGAAAACCCCAAAATAGGGTCACAAAGAGTTGGACATGACTGAAATGATTGAACAACAGCAAAATTTCAAATTTTGTGATTCTTTCATTTTATAAATTGAATGGTCTGAAATGGTGACATTGGACATTCAGATGTATTAGGGATAATAAGAACCCAAGATCTCCATGCACTCTTCAAAATTATAAGACAGTAGTCTTATATTTGAAGACGGCATGGAGATCTTGGGTTCTAAATCTCAACCATATGCTGGTTCTGGGGATGAAGAAAACAGGATGAGGAAAGTAAGAGAGATGGTAGGCAGACCCTTCTAACCCAGGAACCCCAAAGTCAACCTTCACAGTTAGTTAGCGACTAAGATACAGAAATATTAGATACAGAAAGTTGACACATTATTATCATTATGACTATGATTATTATCCCTAATACATCTGTGTGAATAAATTTTGGGCAGTGTCATTAAATAATAGTACTAATAATAACAATAATAACTATCACTTATATTGTACCTACTATATGCCAAGCACTTTACAAATATTATCACATTTAATCCTCATAATACCCCTGGTAGGTTGGTACTATTATGACCTCTATTTTACAGTTTAGGAAATTGAGGCAAACAGAGATTAAGTGACTTGCCCAAGGTCACATGGCTAGTAAGTGTCTGAGGTCAGATTTACATTTAGATCTTTAAAGAGACTCATTTCTGTTTTGATGGGACTGGGGATGGATCAGATAAAAGGAATATGAGGGAAGAGGGCTACTAAGGGAGGGAAAAGGAAGTTGAAGACACAAACTTTGCAAACCACGATTTTTCTTGGGTATACCTGATTAGATCTACAAACCCTTTATAACCTTTTTGTATTTTACAACCCAACACATTCTTTTTCCTTGGATGGTGGTGGTGGGGAGGGTAAAGTTTTCTCATGTGCCATTTTTACTCTTTGGCTTATGGAAGTTCAGTATTAGACTTTCTAAAATAGCAATTAACCATGTACCCTTTGCCCATGGATTTGTGTGTGTGTGTGTGTGTGTGTGCTTCTGTGTCTAACGAAATTAAAGTAGAAACTTGCAGCTAACTCTGTGGCTGTCAAACAATGAGAGTGAGTTAGTGCATGCCCCCTTTCTGCCATCTTCTTTTTTATCTTTAAATCTGGGACAATAGAGAAGAAACTGAAGGCTAGAGAGGGATGACAAAGCCAAATGATCCTACCTGCTCCTTGCTGATTTGGAGGACTGAATCTCAAGTTCAGTAAGCCAATGAGCAGAATAGATGGGCCAGTCATTGTTGCCATAGAAACCAATAAACATGTTTTGGCTGCCTCCCACCCTCCCAAGAAGGTGAAGACTCTAAGGATGAAATTCATGAAATTCACTAGATTATCTTGTGCTCCAATTTTACTTATTTTTCAAAATTATTTAATGTAATGAATTACTCATTACTTGTAACACCCTAGTGATTAATTTTAGTAACTTGTCACTGTTTTGCCCTCATTTTCATCCCCATCATAGCTCCCTGACCTATCTATCCCATTTGCCGTGCAGTTCTTACTTTACCAATATCTTACTGAAATCTGTCTGTCTGCTGGCAAAAAGCATATGGAAGGCTTTTTAACCTTTTTTGTTTCGTGGATCTTTTTGGCAATCTAGTGAAACCTATACTCAGTTTTTAAATGCACAAAATAAAATTTTTAGGATTACAAAGGAAATAGATTATATTGACATATGATTATAAAGTTTTTTTTTTTAGAAAAGGTTAATAGACCCCAAATTAAAACAATCCATAAAGGTAGGAGTTAGGAGTTCTTTGTATATATGACCTTAGACAAGTAATTTAACCTCAGTTTTCATACCTAAACATGGGGAAAATATCTTTCCTGCTTATCCACAGTGATTCCTGAGGATATACTCAGATGATACAGGCTCTTCAAAAAACTTGAAAGTATTACACAAATGTAAGATATTATTAGATTAACAGGAATGAGAATGTCATGCCCAGCCTGGGGCAAACCCCAGTAATTAGTAATTAGGAGAATCCTAATTACTTAAGGTGAATTATGCCCCTGGGATGGAGCAGGCAAAGTCCCACATTTAGAGGAAAGGCGACAACCCAAAAGCCAGATCAGGCCAATTCCTGGAGTGTCTCTGGGATTATAATGGGGGAAGGGGAGGTGGAGGAACTGATCGAGGGGTTCAAAGTTGAGTTTAGGAAGCATTAATGCAGGGAGAAGTGCTGGGGCAATGGCAGTTTAGCTTAAGCTAAGTCCTGGAAGCAAGGAGGGTTTTTTTTTTGTTAAAAAATATTATTTTTAAAAATTTTGGAAGTATATGTGCTCGATTTCTACTTGGTGATTTTATGTACATATACACACACACACATGTATACATACATATATGTATATATATATAGTGTGTGTATAATACACACATATCTTATATAATATAAATATATAATATTTCCATATTATGTAATAATATACACACAAATATACACATATACATACACGTTATACATGGATGTATATGTATATATACCCATGTATATGTATATATAAATATATATTATTCATGCACACACACATGCACCCTTCTGTGTTCCCAAAGGGGCAGGCCATGAGCCCCTGAAGTCACCCCTCCCACCATTCCAGCTGACCTATGGGAATGTACAGATAGGTCTTATCTTCCAAATAAGAGGCAGGTGGTATTTTAAGGTAGAAAGGCATCTGACTTGCTGATATCTGTGGTAATCTGAAACAGGCTGAAATCAAGATAATCCAAAATTTCACGTGTACAGGATAGTCGTGGCTAACTTTATTATAGACTCTTTGCTGAGCATCCTCAGAAGTAGTAAAGCAGGCTGTTTTGGATCTGATCTCATCTCTTTGTTTGGCCTACCCTCGGATGAGAATGAATAATGAAATGGTCAAAATGCTGACATCAAGAGGGAACTGAAGAAAAAGGACCTGGACCATTGGCTTAAATAATTGAATTTGTTATCCTCATTCTCAAATCCCAACTCATGTGTTCAGAGAATTTTACAGTTTACAAAGCACTTTCCACATAATTTTTCTGAGGTGTGGATGGTATAAATAATATTACCCTGGGAGGTATGAGCTATTATTATCCCCATTTTACAGATGAGGAAACAGGCCAACAGAGCTGAAGTGACTTGCCTAGGGTCACCCAGCTAGTGAGTGTTTGAGGTCATATTTGAACTCTGGTCTTCTGGACTCCAGGCTCACTGCTCCACCTAGTTGCCCCATTATCATGCAACACAAACATCTATTCATACATCACACAACACAGACATCTATTCATACATCACACAACACAAACATCTATTTATATATGAAAGGTAACTCCCCAAGGAGAGATTTACTTCAGACTGGGATTGCTGGAATACTCAAAATTCCTGCTGCCTCCCCTCCCTACTGTTGCCAAAGCCTTGGGAGTACCACCCTTGCTTCTGTGACATGGGGCTGGGCCTAGAACTTTTCCTCATTTCCTCATCAAGGACTAACATTGCAGCTTGGAATAAAGTTGGTTCAGTTGAAATATTACTCTATAATTTAACTATATTCTGGATAAAACAGACTTGAGAGAGAGTGGGGATGGATACTGGGAATCTAACCAGCATTGATCACATTATTTCTATGAGAAAATGAGCTCCTAAGTAATGACTTACAAACCAGCTTTGGGAGCACAAATCTGAAAGTTTGCACTCTGGCTTTAGGACATGCTATCATATTTGAAGAATTTGTATACAATCCTCCCTTGTCTTCAGAAACTCTTTCATCTCTTCCCCATTTCTTCATAAAGCAGAATCTATCTTAGGTATGGTGCTGTCAGTACCTTATAATTTCAACCTCAATACCATGCGTAGTTTGAACTATTGAACAAATAGATCTTTGCATATGAGTTTCTACACATTTATGAAAGACAACAGAAATGTCACTTAGAGTAGACACCTAGGGCATGGAGGATAAGAGAAGGAAACCACTTTCTAGAGTGAGGGGTGGGGCAGCCCTTCATCAACTATGCAGAAGATGATGTGGTTTCCACACTACCCTTTGATCCCCAAACACCTCCCCTCCCTGCCCCTTTCCCATGATACCTAGCCTGAGAAAGGGAGTGGCCACTATGGCAAAGAGAAGGTCAACCACAGTAGCCATAGTGATAACCCCAGCAATTGTAGGAGGTAATGCTTCCTGTCGACATCAAACACAATCCTAACAAAAAATAGGGAGGAAAAATATTGGAGGATATGCGCCCCCCTTCTCCTTTAATGACTAGTCTTGGTGAATTGGAATAGGGCTCTGCTCACTTTTCTTATAATGGTAGACAGACCATCTACATTCTGCCTCTTCTCTCGAACTGGAGAGCTAATTTCAGTTCTTTCAGGCTGGCCAGGATGTCTGAGTCCCCCCGTCTGCGGGGTCCCCTCAGCAGACTCCCTTGGCAGCCATCCAGATGTAATGGAGAGATTGTGTTGTGAAACAGCAGCCAAGCCCTGATAATGTTTTTGTGTTCAGCCCCAACATTTCTCAGTCCATCACACACCACACTGTTACAGCTATGGATGTTGAAATCACAGATACCATAGCGATAGACATCTTAAGAATGCAAGGGGTGTAGAGACAGGCCAAGAAAATGATTGTTGCAAGCTTGTGTGTAAGGTTTCTAATTTCCCAACTGCTAATTAGAGTGATAAACCTGAAAAAAAAAATCAGACCATAGGCCTTTGCTTCTTGAACAGCACAGAAATCTATAATGTTTTCTTCAGTTCAGATAGAATTTATGACATTTCTCTATCTGAATACAGCCACTCACTATTCATTCTCATGGACTTCATCCTCATTATAATAATGAGGAAACATTTATATAGGGTTTTAAGATTTGCAAAATATTATATATACACATGCATACATATACATACGTGTGTGTGTGTGCATGCATGTGCAGATAGGTGGCACAGTGGATAGAACACTGGCTTTGAAATCAGGAAGACTCATCTTTTTAAGTTCAAATGTGGCCTCAGATACTTAGGAGCTGTGTGACCCTGGGCAAGTCACTTAACCTTGTTTGCCTCAGTTCCTCGTCTATAAAATGAGCTGGAGAAGGAAATGGCAAACTACCCCAGTATCTCTGCCAAGAGAACTCCAAATAAAGTCACAGAGTCGGAAATGACTGAAACGACTGAACAACTGTATATGTGTGTATGTATAGGTATGTGTGTGTATCTATTATCTATATATTTATGTAGGTATACATGTATGTATATCTATAACACACACACACACACACACTCTCTCTCTCTCTGTCTTCCTTTTTGTCTCTCTCTGTCTCTCTCTGTTTTAGACTGGACCTACTGAGGAACTCCTATCAAGTATACTCTCTTTCTTCCGTGGCAAATCAGATCAGCAATACTTTTGTTTTTTACAGTCTTGAAACACTACTTGTTGCCCAGGGTACTGAGAAGTTCAATGACTTGTCTAGGGTCACACACCCCAAATGTGTCAGACGGGAGACTTGAACGGGTCTTCCTAGTTCCAAGGCTAGCTCTCAGGACACTACACATTTCTTTATGAAGATAGCAGTTGCCATTGTTTTGTTTCTGCCTATACTTCTAATTCTGACCTCTCTCTATCCTGACCACCAAACAGGCATCTCCAACTGCCTACTCACAACACCATTTAAATGTCCTGAAGAAATATCCAACTCACGGCCAATAACAAACCAATCGCCTCCTCTTTTCTTTTTTTTTTTTAGGCAATTGGGGTTAAGTGACTTGCCCAGGGTCACACAGCTAGTAAGTGTCAAGTGTTTAGTCTGAGGTCGGATTTGAACTCAGGTCCTCCTGACTTCAGGGCCGGTGCTCTATCCACTGCGCCACCTAGCTGCCCCCATCTGTTTCTTTTTCTCCTGACTTCCCTATTTCTATTTTATGGTACTATGATTCCTCCAGTCACCTTGTCCGGACCTTCTTAGTCATTCGTTACTCCTTCTTCTCTCTTTCCTCATACTTACTGTCCATTATCAAGTCTCATCTAATCTATCTTTAGACTATCTTTCAGTTTTGTCCCTTCCTTTCCATTCTTATTGGCATTACATCCTGATTCTGGCTCTTATTAAGACTGGCCTCCACTATTATAATAGTCTCTTAGCTGGTCAGTGCTCACATTCATTCAGCTGAGCGGTATTCTTGACTCTACATTCAGCATTATACTTGCTACATTACTTAGGTGACTTATCTTCGAGACTTCTCCTGTTTCCTATTATAGCATAAGTCTAATCATGTCACATGTTACTACTCAAAAACCTTTCCTGTTGCCTATCAGAGAAAATTCAAACTCCATAATCTAACATTCATAGCCCTCTATAATCTAGCTCCAACCTACCTTTGAAACTTTATATCATTATATATCAACCTTACATTGCTTCCCTTTACCTTTTCCATACTCCCATCAAACTTAACTACTGATGATCAATCAGTCAATCAGTCAACAGGAGTTTTCTGAATGTCTCTCTTGCTTTTCTACCTCTAAGGCTCATACTGCACCATAATCGAGGTATGTCTTTCCTGGTAATCTCTGCCTTTTGTAAACCTACCCACCCTTGAAGACCTGACTCAAATATTACTTCCTCTAAGAAACCTCCCAGATATACATAGTCAATGTGACCTTTGATTTCTCTGAATTCTCACAGCATTATTTGTATGTGTTTAATGTATTTGTGTTTTATTTTGTATTATATTTATTTGTGTATGTTTTATTTTCCATATTACTTTGTAAGTTCTTTGAGGCTAGGGTTTTATTCAATTCAACAAATATTTAGTTTTCATCTACCATGTGCCAGGTACTGGACTGGGTGACATGGATATAAAGACAAAAATGAAATAGGCTTTGTTATAAGGAAGCTTACATTCTGCTCATCACCTAGCATAATGCCTCACAACTCACATGTTTAATTCATGTATTATGAAAGAATGAGAGATTATAACTTTGAAAACTTATACTGGGTCCACAGGATCAGCAGGCAAAAGAGATCATCCTTTATGTATTTGGAGTAGTTTGTAAACTCTTCAAGGGCAGAAACTAAATCATTTTCAAGTCACTGAGCCTAGTGCCCTACTCATGGTAGGAGTTCCATAAATGTTGAATTATTGAATTGAACATTGTGATAAAGTAAAAACTTTACTGAAGATTGGGCAATGGAAATTTTAAAAATAAAAATAGGAAACACATATAGTGCTTCCTAAGCATATATGATTCATATATCCATTAACTCAGGTATGTTTTCTTTATGTCTTACAGGTTAGTGTAGAAGTATTTCTAAAATTTTGGGAGTCCAGGAAAGGGGTTAAAAAAAACCCCCGACCCCATTGAACTCTGCTAAATTAAAGATGTCACAAGTGAATCATGAGTGTGAGTTCTGGAAACAAACCTAAAAAGGGACCTTTATTGCACTATGAATGTCATCGGATCACTGAGATGGAAAACACCTTGGCGGCCATCCAGTCCAACTCAAACCTGAAAAAGAATCCCTCATACAACATATCTGGAAAGTGATCGTTCAGTCTTTGCCCGAAGACCTGTGATGAGGGAAGACTCTCTTCCTTGGGAGCCAGCCCAGTCCCCTTTAGCATAGCTGTAATTGTTAGAAAGTTTTCCCTGAGCGATGCTCTATATTTGCCTATTCAGCTTCTATGCTTTGCTCCTGCTTCTGCCCTTGGGGACCAAATAGACCAAATAGAACAAATCTATACTCTCTTCCTGGTGATAGTCCTTCAAATCCTTGAAGACAGTTATGTCCCTGATAACTTTCTTGAGTCTAAACTTTGAAAAAATTTCAAAAGGATGTATTTTGTTTTAACGTCACCTATATTTCCTAATGTGTCCCTCACTCTGCCTTTTCCTTGAGAGTCATCCTAGTATAAGTTTATTTATAGCAAAATTAACCAGTATGTGGAAAAGTTCTGACCATTATAAGGAGTATTTCACAACTCTTCAAAGAAGGAGGGGTAACTCTCCCCATTTTTTACATGAGGAAACCGAGGTTAAAGAGGTACAGTGTTGGCAATGGTTGAAAAGCTAGTGAAATATTAGCAGAGCCAGGATTCAAATCCAAATTTCTTGACTCCAAGTCCAAACCTCTTCCTGCTATACCACATTGCCTTTTGGTCCAAATTGGCATTTATTTAGCAATTATTGCATTAGGTACTGAAGGAGAGGAAAAAAGACAATTAAGACCAAGTGAACTCTGCCTTCTCTGAATTCTCAAAGCCTTGTTTGTATCTGTTTAATGTATTCATAATTATTTCTGTACATGTTGTGTTTTCCATGTTACCTTGTAAACTCTCTACGGCTAGGGTTTTATTCAATTCAACAAACATTAAGTTAGTCCCTATTATGTGCCATAACTTCAAGACATTTACATCCTAGTAGGGGGAATAAAATATATGTAATAATGAAAAATATGTAAGAGAAATAATCCACTGCTTTGAGAATCTTGAGGAGGTAATTTGAGCTAGGAAATCAAGTAAGTCTTCTTTCATGAAAGAGTTTGAATTTAAATTGGATCCTGAAGGTGAATAAGATTATTTTTTTTTCTTTTTGCAAGGAGGGCAGCTCTTTCTTTTTCTTCTGTAATCTAAACTTAACCCAGTTTCTTCAACCAATACTCATATGGCATAAACCTGAGGTCTTTCACCATTTTAGTTGCTCTCCATTGAATGCTCTCTATATTAGCAATATCTTTCCTAAACTGTAGTGAGCAGAATTTATTAGTGATTAATTGAATTGATTGATTAATTAATTGAGTATTTATTAGTCCCCTTTTATGTACCAGACATAGTGCTGGTGATACAAAGATGATGATGAAGCAGTCTTTGGCTTCAAGGACATTACATTCTATCAAGGAGACAACATGTACATATATATGTATAAGTATACAACTAAGTATATGTATAAGTATATAACTATATTGTTTAATACAATATACATATATAAGATAATGATGGGAGATGGGAGAGATACAAGCAGTGGGAAAATCAGAAAAGGCCTCATGCAGAAGGTGAAGCTTGAGCTGATCTTTGGAAGAAACTAGGATCTTAAGAGATGGAGATGAAGGAGTGCCTTCTGTGCATGAGGGACAGCTGATGCCAAGATTTGGAGCTTGTCCATCAGGGAGAGAAAGAAGGCCAACTTGGTTAGATGAAAGAACTGCAGGCAGGGGCTAACATATGATAACGCTGGAAAGGTAGACTGAGGTAAGACTATGAATGCCAGTCCTTAAATTCCAAACAGAGAAGTTTATATTACCTAGAGGTAGTCGATCAATCAATCACTAATTGATTATTAATCAATCAATCAACCATTAATCAATTATTAATCAATCATTAATCAATCGCCAATTAGTCAATAACATCAATATTACCTAGAGGTAACCAACCAATCAATAAACATGTATTAAGCACCTACTATGTGGCAGGCATTGGGCTAAGCACTGGATAATAGGGAGTCAGTGGTGTTTATTGAGCAGTGGAATGACATGGTTAGTTTAGGGAAATCATTTAGTAGACATGTGATTGAAGAGGAGAAAGAACTGAGTCAGGGACACCCCTTAGGAGGATGTGGCAAAAGATTAGGTGAGAGTCCATAAAGGCCTGAACTAGGGTGGTGTCTGTCCAGATGATATAAGACAGTATAGAGAACAATAAAACTATCAATAGCTAAAAGCAATACCTCCCACTCGGAGTCCATAAAGTACAATAGAGAGGCACTATGCAGTAGTGGAAGTAGTGCTGGATTTGGAGACCTGGGTTCTAATCCTGACTCTGCCATAGACTGTCATTTGAATAGGTAACTTTTTCACCTCTCTGAGATTGTTTCCTTATCTATCTACAAATCAATGAAGTTGAAATAGACAGTCCCTAAGATCCCTTAGAGGTCTAATTCTGTGATTGTACTCTGGTCTGGATGGCTCTTTTGGTATTCATAATTTGCTTCCTTGTATTGTTGGCTTTGCAGTCATAATGGTAAATGCATTCTAAGTGAGAGTAGCAAATGCTATGGGAGTACTTGGATTGCCCCCTGGTCCCTGGATGTTGATAGAAGCAACTCTAAGCAATTTAAATAACTGCCCAAGTGGCTCCTAAGGAATTCAAGGGGTTCAGCATTTGACATTTGGGAGTGGGGACTCAGGTTAACCTCTAGACCAGTGAGAAGAACCAATATGGATGTATGCTGCCTGGGCTGTTGTTCAGTCATTTTTCATTTATATCCTACTCTTTGTGACCCCATTTGGGGTTTTCTTGGCAAAGGTACTGAAGTGGTTTGCCATCCCCTTTCTTCATTTTGCAGAGAATGATACTTAGGCAAACAGGGTTAGGTGACTTGTCCAGAATCACACAGCTAGTAAATGTCTGAAGTCAGATTTAAACTCAGGAATATGAGTCTTCCTGACTCCAGGCCTGGTACTCTTTCCTCTGTACCACTTAGATATCTGGGTATGGAGGTGAAAACAGATCAGACCCTTAGTGCACCTTGACATGATATTGAGGGTGAAGGGGAGACTCTTTTGAAGGTTGCAACGGAAAACATGTTCTTGACTAACCACAGTGCTTCTGTGGGAGGCCAGAGGTCATCAGGACTACAGCACAAGGGTATGAACAGCATCCAGAGTGCAGTACCTAGTTTGTTAGGGCCAGATGTGAGGAAGACAAGTATCTTCATTCAGAGAAGAGAGCCCTGGAATATTTCCCATAGCTGTGGGACTGGCCTTTGACAGGGATACTCCCAGCCTAGAAGGGTAGGGTGGAAGACTCCTGGTCTGGCTCTAGAGTCAGAATCCCTGGGTTCAAATCTTCCCTTAACTTCCCTGGGCCTCATTTTCCTCATCTATAAAATGACAGGGTTGGTCTAGATGACCTCCAAGATGTCCCCTCTTCTTCATCTGCTGGAGAACTCTAGTCAGACCAATACCGTGCAGGACAATAGCAGGCTGAGAATGTTGGGAGCAACAGAAAACTGCAGACAGAGAGAAGCATTTTACTAAACGGCCACTTTCCAGATATGTTTTATGAGGGATTCTTTTTCAGATTTGAGTTGGACTGGATGGCCGCCCAGGTGTTTTCCATCTCAGTGATCCTATGACATTTATAATGGTCCCTTTTTTGGTTTGTTTCCAGAATTCACATTCATGATTTACTTATGACATCTTCAATTTAGTAGAGTTCAATGGTGTCTGAAGAGCTAGGGAGAGTGATGGAGACAAAGGAACCGAGAGTGCATCAGTAGGGATGTTCTCAGGAGCTCGTGAGAAGCAACAGACTCTGGCAGCCCTACCCAGGGCATGACCACAAGCCTCTGGGTAAAGGTCATGAATAATCAAGTGTTGACATTTCCTGCCCCCAAAAAAGCTTTTTTTGGGGGGGGTTCTGTTTTGTTTAACGTGTAAAAAAAAACCTCAGCCACAAGATTGCTAGGAAAGGAAGTTGGGTACAAATACCCTGGGTCATGTGATCTTATTTCCTTTTAGTTTTTCCAGTTGTACCCAATTCCTTGTGACCCTATTTAGGGTTTTCTTAGCAAAGATACTGGAGCTGCTTGCCATTTTCTTCTACAGCCCATTTTACATATGAGGAAACTGAGGCAAGTAGGGTTAAGTGACTTGCCTAGGGTCACACAGCTAGTAAGTATCTGAGGCCAGATTTGAGCTCATGAAGATGAGTCTTTCTGACTTCAGGCCTCTTACTCTATCCACTGTACCACTTAGCTTCATCCCATGGCTATTCTTATCCTCATTTTACAGATGAAGAAACTGAGGATGCGAGAAGATAGATGAGTAGCCCAAAGTTACACAGTGAGTGTCTGAGGAAAGATTTGAACTCAGGTCTTCTTGACTCTAGATCCTATTGTGCCCAATAGCACTGTAAGATTAACAACACACTTTCCTCATAATGACTTGGAAAGGCAGGTAGTACAAGGATCTTAGAGATGGGGAAATGAGGCTTTGAGTGTTTGAGTGACTTCTCCATGGCTACTCTGTGAAACCTGAACTCAGCATCTGGGTCTCCTGATTCCAAATACAATGCTCATTCCTCTCTACCCTATTTCCTCTCTGTTCCAGCTTAATCACGAAAGGGCATCTTTTCACACGTCTGCAAGACTTCAGGAGATCATAGGAGCCTAGATTTAGAGCTGGAAGGGACCCCGGGGGCCATCTCGTCCTCCCCCCACCTCCGTCATTTTTCAGATGAGTACCCTAGACACAGAAGGATTAAATGGCAGACCCACAAAGTGGGTCTACTTTAAACTCTGCACATCAAACTATAGGAGTGTGTCATGACAACCAAGTTCATTTAAGAAATCATTTCAGCGAGCAGTAGTCCAGATGCATGCCTTGATGGATAGCACGGCTGGTATCCTATATTTATGACTTACTTAATAAGCTGGTGATCAATATCACTACTATAGATAAAGCAAACTCTTTAATATTCTTTGTAAACAAGAAGGAAGACATAAAGGGCTCTCAGAGCTAAAATAAATGGAACACAGAGTTACATAAAACACACATGGAAGAACTGAATGCATTTTTTTTTAACTCTAGTTTTTGCATTTTTTTAAAATGTCAAGAAAATGACTTTTATCTTGGTCTGCTGAGTAAGCATGAGATACATTTTCTGAGTTTTTACAATAATTTATATTAGTTGGGCCATGATGGCTGGGTTATTCATGTCACAAAAGTTGGTGTACCTAGGAATTAAAAACATCTCAACTAATGGAAATGGACTAATGCAGGGGTAGGGAACCCATGACCTGGAGGCCATACGTGGCCCTCTAGGTCCTCAGGTGCCCCCCTTTGATTGAATCCAAACTTCACAGAACAAATGCCCTTAATGAAGTGAAGTTTGGATTCAGTCAAAAGGGGGCACTTGAGGACCTAGAGGGCCACGTGTGGCCTCAAGGCTGTAGGTTCTCCACCCCTGGACTAGTGCAATAACCTTCAATTGAGAAATTCAGGAGCTGTACTATGTATTTGAATATTCTATGCATGGAAGCTAGGTAGTACGGTTGATAAAACTCTGGGCCTTAGAATCAGAAGACCTGAGTTCAAGTTTAGGTTCACACTCTTCTTGCTAACAAGAACTGGGTTCACGCACTAGTTACATGACCCTAGACAAGTCTCTTAATGTATTTGCCTCTGTTTCTTCATCTGTAAAATGAAAGATAATAATAATATTTACTTTCCAAGAGGACCAAATGAGATAAAATTGTAAAGTGCTTAGCACAGTGCCTGGCATATGGTAAGTAAAACATAAATGTTAATTATTATAATATTATTATTATCGTGTAGTCTACATAGTCCTTCAGGAAACATTCATTCATGATTTATCCATAAGGTCAGTCATGATTTTAAACCAGGAGTTCTTACCCTAGGATTTGGGAACTTGCTTTTTTAGTTTACTTTTTAAATTATTTTAATAACTATATTTTAACATAATTGATTTCCTTTATAATCAATTCATAGGCATTTTATTTTATGCATTTTAAAATATTATTCTGAGAAGGGGTTTATAGGTTTCACCAGACTGCCAAAGGGGTCCAGGACATACAAAAAGTTAAAAACCTCTGCTCTAAAATAACTATATATATTTTTTTAAATGAGGCAATTGGGGTTAAGTGACTTGCCCAGAGTCGCACAGCTAGTGAGTGTTATTTGTCTGAGGCTGGATTTGAACTCAGTTCTTCCTGACTCCAGGGCAGGTGCTCTATCCACTGCGCCACCTAGCTGCCCCAATAAGGGCAGAATCATTTGGGTTTTCTTTTGAAAGTCCACTGAGTCCTTGGCTCTTTCTCCTCAGGGACCAAATGAAGGGATGGCTTTATCATCCCCAAAGTGCCCTTCAGTGCTGAATCATCTGAAGCAGCTAGGGGCTTGCTCAGGGTCACAAGTGTCTGAGGACAGATATGAACTCACGGTAGGTGAGTCTTCCTGACTTCAGGCCCAGCACTAATCACTGTGCCACCTAGCTGCCCCATTGTGACCCCGGGCAAATCTTTATCCTTCCTGGGTTTCAATTTCCTGAGGAGGTTGGACCAGATTATCTTTTGGGCTCTTTCTGGCTTTAAATCTATGACCCCATGGAGGCAAATGGGATAGCTGGTTCTATGTGCTGACTCTGTATGGTGCTTGTATCCAAAAGTAGATTTTTTTTATGCCCCAAAATGAATTCCAGCAGAGATATTTTGGGGATGGGAATAATAATAATATTATTATTGATAATGTTCTTATCAATATATGTCAATTATTATCAAGGCAGCTAGGTGGTGCAGTGGATAGAGTGCTGGACCTGGAGTCAGGAAGACTCCTCTTCCTGAGTTCAAATCTATCCTCAGACATTTATTAGCTGTGTGACAGTAGGCAAGTCACTTAGCCCTGTTTGCCTCAGTTTCTTCATCTCTAAAATAAGCTGGAGAAGTAATGGCAAACCATTCCAGTATCTTTGCCAAGAAAACCCCTAAATGAGCTCACGAAGAGAAAGACATGACTGAAAAGTGAACTATAAGTCCATATCTCTACCTCTTGTTAGAAGGTAAGCTTCTTGAGAGTGGGAACTCTGTCATTATTTTTTAAAATGACTAAAACCCGAGAACAACAATAATCAATTATTATACATAATATATCAATTATATTAGATATCATATAATCAATTATATTACATATGTCAATGATTACCAATATTTATTATGCATTATTGATAATGTCATTATCAATAATAATAACTAGCATTCATGTTTACTATGTGCCAGGTACTGTGCTAAGTTCTTTACAATTATTATCCCATTTGATCCTTACAACAACCCTGAGAGACAGGTGATCCCTTTTTTATGGTTGAGGGGAATAGTAGAGTTAACCTGGGTCAGATGTGTCCCATCTACAAGGGTGAGCCTGTTTTGAAAAAACCACTGGACAAGTTTCTCAAGGCCTGGTTATGGAAAATAAAGGTTTAAGATCATAGGAGATGTAAGATCATAGATTTAGAACTGGAAGGGACCTGAATCCATTTAGTGCAACCCCCACATTTTACAGGTAGTTTATGTGATTTGTTCAAAATTACCTGGATTAGATAGTATCAGAAGTTTGACTTGAGGGTCCTCCAGACTTAAGAGGCAAAGAATGCCTTTTCCACTGTACCAAACATTAGCTTTCAAGGACATTTACATTGAGAGAGTTGGTGCTATTCATGTATTAATTATCCAGAGTAGAAAATGGAGACTTCGAAAGATGAAGAAACTTGTTCAGTCCATCAGTCAATAAACATTAGGCGCCTAATGTGTACCAGGCACTGTGCTAAGTGCTGGGGATGCCAATAGAGGCTAAAGACAGTCCCCGTCCTCAAGAACTCACAGTCGAATGGCTAGGCAACTAGTAAATGACCGAGTTGGAATTTTCTAAAATTAAGTACGGGGATCTATTATTGAGTATTTGTTCCTGTACCATGCCCTCCCTCCTCTCCACTCAATCCCTGTCCAACAGAAAAAAAGAAGCAAAAATCCAAATGGTTTCCACTTTGTTTCCCACTAAGGGTATTTTTGATTTAACCAACTCTACTGGTTTTATCCGTGGTTCCATTCAGTTTCTTCGGGCAGGGACGGTAAATCGCGTTTGGAGTGTGCCACCTAGTGGTGAAAGCTTGGATTTTTGTTTGTTTGTTTCTGATGAAAAGCAGATTATGGAAGCCGAGGCCTGGGAGGTCACTGAGTTGCTGGTATAGCTATATTTGGTCTAGACCTGCTATTTTATCGGTGTGGGAAGTCCCTCCGTGATGCAAACGAGCAGCTTGTCTGTCACTTTAGTCTTAAGAGAGTTCCCTGAGAGAGGTTGAGTGATTTTACTTATCATGGTCACACAGCTGATATTGGTCAGAAGCAACAGCGCTCACACCCAGGTGTTTCTAACTCCAAGATAGACTCTGTATCCGACATATTTAGCTGCCTCTACTATAGTTATATACTCATTCATAAACATGTTCATTCGTTTTTCTGTCGTGCCCGACTCTTTGTGACCTTATTTGGGGTTTTCTTGGAAAAGATACTGGAGTGGTTTGCCATTTCCTTCTCCAATAGATAAGAATACTTGTCTATATTTCTATAGCACTTTAAATTTACAAAGGAAGGAAGACAATAAGCATTTATTGAGCACCTACTGTGATAACAATAACTTACATTTATGTATCTAAGCACTTAACAAAAATTGTCTCTTTTGATCCTTACAACAATCCTTGGAGGGATATGCTATTATGACTCCCATTTTGCAATTGAGGAAACCGAGGCAGATAGAGGTTAAGTGACTTGCCTAAGGTCACACAGTGAATAAGTATGTGAAGATGGTTTTGAACTCAGGGCTTCCTGACTCCGGGCCTAGTGGTCTATCCACTGCCCCGGCCATCACCAGTTGTTTTGACTTTTGCCTTGCCACTGGACTCCGATGATTCTGGAGGAGAGAGCGAGGCTGATAACTTTGATAGCTTTGGTTCCCTTAAATCCAATTCACATGCAAGTCAAGACCTCACCCATATGATGCCATTGGTCCTCTTCAAGAACAAAGGATGAACAACAACAATTTATCCACTGGACCACCTAGAGCTATGCAGCTCTAGGCTGGATCTAGGACACAGTTTATCACTGTTTAACTCCCTTAGTGGTATGCACTATAGCCAGTGTTGCATTTAGTCACTACCTAACTGCCTAAAATAGTTAAACAAAGCAGTATAACTAGTTTTATCCGTTTAATGTCCACAACAATCCTCTTTGGTAGGCTGGCTATTCAGATCTTCGTTTTGGAGAGGAGAAAATAGAGGCTTTGAGAGATGGAGAGACTTGCTTAGTTAGTCAATAAATATTTATTAAATGCCTGCTGTGTGCTAGGCACTGTGCTAAGTGTTGGGGATACAAACAGTGGCAAAAGACAGTCCCTACCCTCAAGGAGCTCACAGTGTAATGGGCAGACAACCAGTACATGGTAGCATTGGAACCTGAACCATGTTTTCTGAAACCAAGCAAACTAACCCTGATAATAATAAATGACATTTTTATATGACTGAATAAACCATGAGAAATCAAAGTGGTCTTAAAATGGTTTAAGGAACAGAATAATAATGATAGCTGCCATTTATCAACCATTTTAAGGTTTGTAAAGAGTTTTTCAGACATTATATCATTTGATCCTCATAACACCCTTAAAAGGTAGGGACTAACGGTGTCCTTATCCCTATTTTACAGATGAGGAAACTGAGGCTTAGAGATAGGAAGTGATTTGTCCACACTCAGACAGCTAGTAAACGTAACGAGCAGAATAAGAACCTAGGCCTTTCCTCAGAAGACATGAAAAAGAAAGGAAGTCATAATTGCTTAAGCCTTGATCGGAAAACTAAATTGATGGCTACTATTTAGTTGAGCAGGAGGCCCTGTGTGTACAGGCAGATTAGGTTCAATTGGCAGGGTCCTAAGATGGGGGTGGGGAGAGAGGGGAGCAATGCTCACTGGGGAAAGAGGGTGTGACCAAGTCTTGTTCTGAGAGAGTCAACAGGATGTGGCATCAGGTCAAACCCGAGTTCACTACTAACCAAATCACAGAATCCTAGGACCCCAGAAGCCCAAAGTTGGAAGGGGCCTCAGGGGATGTCTGGTTCACCTTGTACCTGAAAAAAAAATCACTGTTTAAAAAATGTTGCTGACAAGTAGTGGATTGACAAGCATTTATGAAATACCTGTTGTATGCTCTGTGTGCAAATATAAAAACAAAATACTCCCTGACTTTAAGGAGCTTACATTTTTCTGGGGGGAAACAATATGTACACATACAAAGAGCTGTA
Organism: Vombatus ursinus; assembly: GCF_900497805.2. Lineage (NCBI taxonomy): Eukaryota > Metazoa > Chordata > Mammalia > Diprotodontia > Vombatidae > Vombatus > Vombatus ursinus. The sequence continues at coordinate 1,009,530 of NW_020950098.1, forward strand.
ATATAGAGATGTTATTTGGATAGACAAGTAGTAAATGGCAGAGTGTGAACTTGGATGTGTGTATAACAAATAGTCATCTTATATGCATTATATAACTTACGAGCAGATATAACATGCATAGCGATATGACATGCACATACACATTTACAAATAGATATCACATATATAAGATATAATACTTGGATGTACATTTTCATATAGATATAATATAAGATATAATAAGTGCATGTACATTTTCAAATAGATATAATATATGGAGATATAACACATGCACATATACTTACTGATATTGTATATAAGATATATTATATATAAGATAACACTTGCATGCACATTTTCAAATAAATATAATATATGGAGATATAACATTTGATACACACTCATAAATAGATATAATATGTGGAGACATAACACATGCACATTCACTTACAAATAGATATAATAATATAAGATATAACATTTGCACATATGTTTTCAGATAGATATAACATAAGATATAACATATGCATGTACATTTTCAAATAAATATAATACATGGAGATATAACATTTGATACACACTCATAAATAGATATAATATGTGGAGATATAACACATGCACGTTCACTTACAAATAGATATAATACATACAAGGTATAACATTTGCATGTATATTTTCAAATAGACATAAAAATATGTGGAGATATAATATTTGATACACACTTATAAATAGATATGATATGTGGAGATATAATATGTGCATGCACACTCACAAATAGATATAATACATATATGGAGGTATGATGTGATACACACTTACAAATAGAATACATTTATGGAAGCATAACATGTGCACATATATCTTTAAATAGCTACAATGTGTATGGAGATATAATACTTGTACGTAAACTTAAAGATATATCATGTATAGAAATTTGACACACACGTGGTACATCTATTATACAAATTATATCATGTTATATCTATTTGTATGTGTGCAGAGGCTATATGACTGCTAGATAGAGTGATGGGCCTAGAGTCAGAAAGACCCAAGTTGAAAACCAGCCCCAGACACTTAGCTGTGTGACCCTAGTCAAGTCTCTTGAACCGTCTGCTCAGTTTCCTCGACTGTAAAATGGGAATCATCAGAGCACCCATCTCCCAGAGTTGTGAGGATCAAATGAGATAATATCTGTAAGGCATTATGCACAGTGCCTAGCACTTAGTAGGTGTTTAATGAGTGCTTGTTCCCTTTACCTTCCCCCTAAATACAAGGTAATTTCAAAATGGCGGGTGGAGGAACAGGTGGCTGAGATCAGAAAAGGCCTTATATAGGAGGTGGAGCTTGAGCTGAGCTTTGAAGGAGGCTAGTAATTGGAGAGACATGCATTTCAGGCAGGACAGACAACCTGCACAAAGGCACAGAGATGAGAGATAGAAGATTTTGTGTGTGGAATGACAAGAAGACCACTTTGGCTGGACTATAGAGATCAGAAAATCAATCAATCAATCAGTCTGTCAACAAGCATTTATTAAGCACTTATTATAAGTCATATACTATGTTAACCTCTGGGAATTCAAAGAAAGGCAAAAAAAAAATCCTTGTTCTTAAAGAGCTCACATTTGTATGAGGAGATAAAATGTAAATACGCACATGCAAAACATCTGCAGAGAGGATGGGAAATATTCAAACAGGAAAGGCACTAGTATTTGGGTGGACCAGGCCTCTTGTAGAAGGTGGCATTGGAAATGAATTTTGAAGGAAGCCAAAGAGTCTAACAGGAGGGAGGAACCTGTGACCTTTGTTCTGTGAAGTCTGGATTCAGTCAAAGGGCCGCACTCGAGGACCTAGAGTGCTGCATGTGGCCTCGAGACCGCAGGTTCCCCATCCCTGGTCTAAGAGAAGGAGATGAAGAGGAAGGGCATCTCAGGCATAGGAAATAGTCAATGCAAAAGCACTGAGTCAGGAGAAGGAGTGTTATGTGAGAGGAACAGCAAAAATCCCAATGTCACTAGATCATAAATCATATGAGCGGGGTGAAGTAAAAAAAAGGTAGGAAGGGATGAGGTTGTAAAAGGCTTTAAATGCCAAACAGAGGACTCTATTGATCCTGGAGGTAATGGGGAATGACTGGAATTTATTGAGTGTGTGTGTGTGTGTGTGTGTGTGTGTGTGTGTGTGTGTGGCGGGGGGGGGATGGTGACATGGTCAGACTTATACTTTAGAAAATCACTTTGGCAGCTGAACAGAGGACGGTTTGGAGACTTGAAGCAGGGAGATCAATTAAAAGGTTTATTACAGTTTTCCAGATAAGAGATGTGATCCTGAAACCTGTCTTATGGAATCGTGACTTTTGGTTAAAAGAGATAACTGGGGTTGGGAAGGTCCTTCTAATAAGGTAGTGGTGGAGAGAATTGGGAAATGGGAAGGTATATGAGAGACATTTAAAGGTAGAAATGACAAGACAACAGATTGGATGTTTGTGTGTGTGTGTGTGTGTGTGTGTAGTTAAGGTTGGGAACCTGGGTGACTGGTAGAACAATGATGCCCTTGACTGTAATAGGAAAATTGGGAAGAGAAGAGATTTTGGTGGGAGATGGGGTGGAGGAGAGCTTGTTGAGCTGACATGTTCAAAATTTAGTTGGCAATGCAGAAGTGGAGCTCAGAAGAGAGATTAAGTCAGGATACTGAGATCTGGGAATATTCTGCATAGAGATGATGTAGGAACCCATGGGAGCTGATGAGATCACCAAGTGGAGGGAGAAAAGAGAAGAGGGTCCAAGAAGAGCCTGAGGGAGCATATATGGTTAGTGTGCATGACATGGATGGAGATCTAGCAAAGGAGACTAAGAAAGAGTGCTCATAAAAGAAGGAGTGTCATAAAAGCCTAGAGAGAGGGGGAGGACCCAGAAGAAGATGGTGACCAACAATGTCAAAGGTCACAGAGAAGTCAAGAAGGGTGAGTGTTAGAAAAAGATCTATAGATTTGGCAACTAAAGAGATGATTTAGGAACTTTGGAGAGGGTAGTTTCAGTCGAATGATGATGTCAGGAGTCATAGGGTTCAAAAGTGAGAGGGAGGAGAGAAAGTGGCTTTCAGTGTGGCTTTCTCAAGGAGTATAGCTGAGGAGAGGAGACATGAGATAATAGTGGGGATGGTCAGATCAAGTGAGTTGTTTTTGTTTTTGTTTTTAAGGATGGGAGACACAGGCACATTTGAAGGCAGGCAAAAAGTCAGTAGATAAGGAAACATGGAAGATTAGAGAGTAGGGATGACAACAGCGGGAATCTACTGGAGAAGACTGAAGGGTTCGGGATCAAGGATGCAGGTAGAGGGGTTTGCCTTGGTGAGAAGAATCATTTCTTCATCAGAGACAGGAAAGAAAGAAGAGAGTGGGGAAAGATGTCTGAGTGATGCTATATGAGGAAGGAAGAAAAGAGAGCTCTTGGTGAATGGTCTCAATCTTTTCAGTGAAATGTGAGGCAAACTGAAGGGTAAGGGAAGGAGTATGGTGGGAGACTTAAGAGAATAGACACTGTGATGCTGGGATAGCAAATCAATGAGGGAGGTGCAAAAGGCTTCCCTTGGTCCAGTAACAAACTAGTTGACAATCTAGAACATAAATTTGTAATGGACCTAGACAGCATAATTTTGTGATTTTCTTCATTTCTATTCAGGAGCACCTTGTAGCTGTCATTAAAATTAATGAATCAATATGAAGTACTTTGAGATGAATAAAAAGGATGACATTAGTACAAAATGTTATTATTTCTTCCTCATTTCTATTCTGAAACTGTAATGCTCTGACAGGAACATTGAAGTTATCACTGTAGAAACCAATGATATTGGATACATTCTACTTATTGGCCTCCTTGCCTTTAACCTTCCTATTCCCTGAGCACATCTGAAATCTGCAATAGAAATTATTCTCCCTCCTCTTTCTCTATTCCCTGCAATCATAGTCTTTCATTTGTTTCTCTATGAATATGGCAACTAGATTTAGGGTTGGAAGGGAATTCAGAGTTCACCTAATCTAACTTTGTCATTTTTACAGAAGAGGAAACTGAGTCTGAGAGAGATAAGATGACTTGCCCAAGGTCACATAAGTAGCATGTGGCGAAATCAGCATTCAAATATATGTTCTCTGATTCCAAATCCAGTGATATTTCCATGGTATCATGCTATATTCACTGTCTTTGCACCTTCTTCTTTCCCTCCTATATGTCCCTTTTCTCTCCATACCTTTTTCCTCCCCCTCCCCCTTTAAAGTCATTCATTGTCATGATTATTTCAATCCATCCCCTAGGATCATAGGATTATAGATTTAGAACTGGAAGGGATCTTAAAAGCCATCTAGTCCAACCCACTCATTTCACAGAAGCCCAGAGAGGTTAAGTGATTTGGTTGAACAGCTCTTAAATGTCACAGGTGGGATTTGAACCCTGGTCTTCCTGACTCCAAGTCAGGCTATTTGTCATACCACACACTTACAAATTTCTCCTTTGTTCTTTCTCCCCTTTTATAGCAACTTCCTTGTATCTTGCCATCTACGAACAAATTCCAATTACTCATGCAACAGGTTGCTTTATGTCCTTTTCAAAATGGCGGTTACATCAACAGGTGATAGGTAAGCTGATTGTTGCTTGGCTTATCTTCATGATGTACCTGCTTGTATCCAAAATGTTCATGTAGTTATTTGTTTCCATTATTAAGAAAGTCATGATCAAGGGACTGTCTATCCTAAAATTCCTGAAGGCATGTTGAAATCAACTGAAAAAGACTATACACTCACCATCAAGGGTATTAGGTAGGCCTTTAAAGGAGACCAGCTAATGTAATAGCAAATGGGTCATATTGGTCATATGCTATCCCATTGTTTGCTGTTGACTATATACACTAGGAAACGATCTGTTTTTTCAGTTAACTCATCTGAAAAATGGGAATAATCTTTTCCTGATAGGCTATATTGTGTTAATGTGAATGCTAATACATTTGATTAGATTTTTAAAAATCTGATGTCCCCTTTTCTCCACTCACACAACCAAGAACCTAGTTAAGGGCCTTATCACATCTCTCCTGGACTATTGTGATATTCAAAAGGCCATTTTAGAATCATAAACTTTCAGAGTTACTTCAAGGCTCAACCAAAGTTCCTCTTCCACTCTGAAGCCTTTCCTAATCCCCCTTACTGTGAGATAATAGAAAGAAAAATGGACTTGGAATCAGAGGTGATGGGTTGGACTGCCATCTTTATGACCTTAGACACACACTAAAAGAATCTCTCTGTGCCTCAGTTTTCTTATCTGTAAACCAAAAGGGTTGAATTAATTGATCTTTGAGGTCTCTTTCAGCTCTAAATTCTATACTGAGAAGTTGTAAAAAGTTTCCTGTAATCTCTGTCTCCTTCATTTTTCTCAAATAAGTTTGTGTGGGTCTCCCCTTTTCTTTGATCATTTTCTACCTTGTGCATTTCATACTTATTTGAGACTTGGAGTCAATAAGATGTAAGTTCAAATTATGCCTCAGACATATACTAGCTCTGTTGTTATTCAGTCATTTCAGATTCTCATTTTACAGATGAGGAAGCTGAGGCAAACAGGGTTAAGTGACTTGCTCTGGGTCACACAGCTAGTAAGTGTATGAGGTCAGATTTAAACTCAGGAAGATGAGTCTGCTTCCAAGCTCAGTGCACTATAGTGCTGCCTAGTGTCCTACTAGCTCTGTATCCCTGGGAAACAGTCTATCTCTTGTCTCCTCTCTTAGCATCAGTTTCCTTACCTGCAAAATGGGGATAATAATGGTACCTATTTCTCAGAGTTGTTGTGAGGACCAGAGGAGACATGAGCTTTGCAAACCTCAAAGCAGTGTTGTCAAACTCAAATAGGAATGCCAATCTGCAGGTCATATATGGACTTAGTTTTAAAGGGTAATATTAGCTATGGTTTATTGTATTTTAATTTATTTTATTAAATATTTCCCAATTACATTTTAATCTGGTTCGTGTTACACTCTGGAATGTTGTGGGCCGAAAGCAGCGTATTTAATTACCTCTACTTTAAAGTACTATATAAATGTTAGCTATTATTTTGGGGGTATATATTCTCTCATTTCTTGCTCTTCCATTCCTTCAGGGCAGGGACTATGATCTTTCCCCCTTTGAATCCTGAGGCACTACATAGTGGCCTACACATAGTAGGTACTTTATACATGTTTGCTGAATAGGATAGGATTGAATGGTGTTAAATCTGGCAATGAGGTGTGGCAGTAAATAGAACACTGGACCTGGAGTCAGACCCAAGTGTGAATCCTGCCTCAGACACTTAATAGCTATGTGATCCTGGGCAAATCATTTAACCTCTTCATGTTTAGTTTCCTCATCTATAAAATGGGGATAATAATAATAATAATAATAACAATATCTACTTCCCACAGTTGTTGCGAGGATCAAAGGAGGTAATATATGTAAGGCACTTTGAAAACCTTTAAGTGCTATATAAATGTTAGCTCTCCTCTTCCTCCTCCTTTTCCTTCTTCTTTTCTTCTTCTTCTTCTTCTTCTTCTTCTTCTTCTTCTTCTTCTCCTCCTTCTCCTTCTTCTTCTCCCTCTCCTCCTCCTCCTCTTCCTTCTTCTTTTCCTTCTTTTTCTCCTCCCTTTCCTCCTCCTCCTTTTTCTTCTTCAACTGGTGCCCTGTTAGTTCAAATATAGTTGAAATGAAATGAAGCTCTCATAGGTCACTGAACAGTTAACAAACAGAGGTTTACTTAGCCTTGACATATAAAGGATATACAGTAACTCTTGGCTTCAGCAGATGTAGCCTCCCTTATCTTCTTCTCCTCTACATGGAAACTTGTCTGGTCAGCAAGGCAAGGTATGGTCCTGAGTTGTCTCAGGACATCCACTAAGTCTGAAGGGCACCAACGCTACCTGAATGGAAACTTTTAAATACCTAGGTGACCAGGAAGCTATGTCAGCATAGCCAGAGGCCACTAGAAAGCTGCCTCAAACTGCCTCACCCTACATTTTGAGCTAATCAAGTCCCAACTTCATTGCCTTTTAGGAAAAATCTAGCCTAACCTATGTGGCAGCTAGGTGGTACAGTGGATAAGCCTGGAGTCAGGAAGACTCGTCTTCCTAAATTCAAATCTGGCCTCAGACACTTATTAGCTGTGTGACCCTGGATAAGTCACTTAACTCTGCCTCAGTTTTCTCATCTGTAAAATGAACTGGAGAAGGAAATGGCAAACCACTCTAGCATCTTTGCCAAGCAAACACCGCAAGCAGTCACAAAGAGTAGAAATCACCAAATTGACTGAACCCATAAGCCATGAAAGCCCAACCCATATGGAAGAGTAGAGAAGACTGGTTCTATCACAAATGACACCCTTTCCCAAAGCTCTATCCTACTTCCTTTAGTCCCTGTCCCAGGTTCCAAACTGGAGACAAACTAAGGTATCATTCTCTGCTGCTTTCTCCCTTAGTGAGATAATTTTACTAAGACAAATCCCAGATGATAGCTGGGGCTGGCGCTGTGATTCCTGGTTCTGAGAGGGGGCTGGAATGAGGTTCCTAGACTGAAATGAACCCAGACTAGGAGAATCCAGAGGTCTGAAGACATCTCTGATAGCCTAAAGGGCATTCTACCTTCTTACACTGAGGAGTGGGGAAAAGTAGGTAGTTCCCTGCCATCCTTAAAAACTCTTATAAGGGACTTGACATCATAGGAATTTTCCTGGTTTTTTGGTTTGTTTGTTTGTTTGTTTTGGTTTGTTTTCTCTTTTACTTTTTCTCATCTCCTTTCTCTTTAAATGTTTTATTGATTTTTTTAAAAAAATGTCACTGTTAATTCCTAACAACTCCCCTCCATTCACAATAGAACCCCACCCTGTACCAAGATCAGCACAATCTAGCAAAACAAATCAATACATTGCCTGTGTCTAAAAATGTTTATGTCATTCTGCACCTATAGTCTACCCACTCTACTGAGAAAAAGGCCTATTTTTTTTGGAGATTGTCTGACCTTGATTGGGTCCTAGGACCTGACTTAGAAAAGTGCTTTTTACAAGGAGGCTGAAACATAGCACTCATCTCTCAGACTGTGGGTTGTCTTTGCGTGTTACATTATTTGTTTTGCACTATGCAAAAGGACCAGTCTACCATGTTTTCCTAGAGGCTGAATATATTATACCTGCTTGGACACAGCTAAGGAAAAGAGTCGAAGTTACAACCATCATAGCTCTGGATATTGAGATTTGGTAGACCGGATATATATTTTATCATGTAATTTTATGCATGTACTATTGCTATGTGGGCATGCATTATGTTTATGTGCTTGACCTGCATAGTTGTTTACTGTGTGGAATTCTGTTATATGTGCTTTGTGTTATGTATTGCACAACATTTATGTTTGTGGTGTTATGTGTGTAATATTGTAATATATGCTATTATTATATAGCACGTTAACTTCTACATTTCCATATGCAGTTTTACATGTTCATAGAAATTTTAGTGTAGTCTGTGCACCTTGTGGGGACTGAAAATTCTTCAGTAGGGGGATGATGCAGGTTAGACTTGTTACTGGCCATATGAGGGAACAGACCAATGAGGACGAGTCTTTAGAGCATGCTCATATTTGCCTTTCCTTGTGGGTTATAAGAAACATGCATAATATTCCCTCTTTGGTTTCAATCTCACATGCAGAGCCTTGGTGAACCTACTTCTAGCCATTAGTGACAGTTTTAATGCTGTGTGGTTGCCTGAGGAGCCAGAAAATCTGACAACTCAGGAGGAATGGTACTGGAACTGAATTCAACTACAAAAAGATTGATATGTCCCTCTTTCAGTCTCTTGCATTTTTTTTTCTGATGGCTGGTAAGACAATAACTACTGTGAGCCGCCAGAGGGCAGGAGGGTAGTAGCTTCCTATCCTTTCCCCTGATACCATATATGGGAGACCATATAGTGCCTTTGTTTCCTGTATGTTTGTTTTTTCCTGATCTTAGTTGGAGTATTCCAAGGGGGAGGGGGGTATCCAGGTGACCAGGGAGCTAGAGATACATCAAAACAATCAGAGGTCCAACTGACGACCAACGCTGGTAGCAGAAGCAGTCAAGTCCAATGTGGAGCTAGCACAGTAGTTGAATAACCCTCTTGACTTAGCCCAGAAGTGGATGGACCTGTTGGCAAGGACACTATGCCAATATAAAGAGATAGCCCAGCTGAGCATGGGAGGTTTACTCATTTATCACTGATGTCTCACCTTGAATTGAACTTGGTAGTAGCCCCTTGAAGAGAGAAAAAGATTACCAGGGCGCTGAATCCCAAAGTAGCCTTTGGCCTCATGTGTTCCCTATGTGTAAGTCCCATTGCCTTAGAACTTAATGTTTGAGGCCATTTTCCTAGAGACATTGTGTGTATGTGGAATGGGAAAGTATGCCTCATGGTTGAGGGATTGTGTTGTAGTACTGTTCTTGCTATACATCCTCATCAGATATCCTTTTGTAAGAGCTAACTGATGTCAATTGTTTGCTTCATATAGGAAAACACACTGAATAAGGACTTGTGAGTTCTAGTATTAGAAGCTGCAACCTGTCAGGATTAGCCCTTGACCCACGAGGGGAGTGGTCTTTTCTCCTCTGGGACCCAACCTGCTAAGGCCGGTGAGAGTTGTATGACTTGGCTGGCTATGATATATATGTATATATATATATATGTGGATATATATATATATATATGTGTGTATATATATATGTGTGTGTGTGTGTGTGTGTGTGTATGTATGTATGTATGCATATATATCATAGCCA
>NW_020950098.1:1019321-1135755 GCF_900497805.2 Vombatus ursinus
GGCTTTGGTGATCAGGAGATACAGGTGAGTGAAGTCTGAAAGCCCGAGTTACCTGCCTGCCCTCCCCTCCCCCCCAAAAACCAGACAGATCATGACTTATGGGGTGAGGGGGAAATTCTGGAATGCATTTTTCATTAAGTTTGATGATGAGTCATATGAGATTTCTGCTTTTCTAAAAGATCTATAGCAAAAAAGGTTTTGTGCTTTAACCCAAAAGAACAGTGGCAGAATCCACTCCTATGAATAAGAAGAAGCACCTTAGTTTAGGATTCTAGTTTAATCCAGAAAGGGTGGCTAGGTGTCTCAGTGGATACAGTGCCAGGCCTGGAGTCAGGAAGACTCATCTTTGTGAGTTCACTTATTAGCTGTGTGACCCTGGGCAAGTCACTTCACCCTGTTTGCCTCAGTTTCCTCATCTGTAAAATGAGCTGGAGAAGGAAATGACAAACCATTCGAGTATCTCTGCCAAGAAAACCCCAAATGGGATCACTGAAATGACTGAACGACAAATTAATGCAGAAGCTTGAAACACAGAAATACCATAATATAGCACTCAATGGAGCTGGGCACAGAAACACCTAGCAGTGCCCATGGATGACATGATACAATGGAAGGAGTAATGGATTTGGAGTCAAAAGGCCTGGGTTCAAATGATGACTGCTACTTTTGTGACCCTGGGCAAATCATTTAACCTCTCTAGGTCTTTGTTCCCTCATCTATAAAATGAATCAGTTAGATTAGATGACTTCTAAGGTTCTTTCCAGCTCTAAATCTACCATCCTTACAACATCAAGCAGCAGCCCTATGGAAGGAACCAGCAGGCAGCAATACTGTTTGAGACTAAGCATCCAGCAGGAATTACATGCCTTGGAAACATTGCACCTGAAGCGTGCTCACAGGAACAGTGTGGTAACATTACCAGAAGACCTCGGGGGCCCTGGAGCTTCAGAGATGGGAGTCGCCCTTGCGTACAAGTGTGTGATCATCACATTTGTTCCATTTGGGTGTGTACCTACGTGTGTCCACTCTTACTACTGGTTTTTTTCTTTGTTTTGTTTCACAAACTACGTATTTGTGAAAGGGTATGTCCCAGGTTTGGTGGGGAATGTTTTACTGCGACTTTTCTTGCTATTTTATTAAATGTCTTTATGTGAACTAATTGTGCCCTTTGCCTAGCTAGAAAAAGTAAACACATTGGTGGGGGCTCATGATCTTTGTTTTTGATAGGGATACAGACCCACAAAGTACCTTGAATTTAGGGTAACCTTGTTTGGGGACCTACCATGAGGGTTGGGTGTGGCTCTACACCAGGGGTGGGGAAACTTCAGCCCTTTAACTGAATCTAAACTTCACAGAACAAATCCTGTTAATAAAAGGATTTATTCTGTAAAACTTAGACACAGTCAAAAGGGCACACCTAAGGACCTAGAAGGCCACATGTGGCCTCCAGGCTGCAGGTTTCCCACCCCTGCTCTAGGTTCTGCATGCAATAGGTGCTTAGTGTATATTGAACTTTATTGCTTGATACCAGTGTGTGGATGCTAAAACTTATCTCAGTCAGATGGTGAGAATCTTTAAAAATTAGATTAATGCTATTACTCTGCCCATATCTTGACTACTTAATAGGGCTCAGATAAATTTCCAGCTAACCAGATGGGCTTACTGATGGATGGTACAATCAACTATTAGCTCCTTCCCTTGGGAAGGAGCTGATGACAGAAGGAGCTTGGGAATAAAATCAACCTGAGAACAAAAGGTGGTCTAGTTGCCTGGATCCATGGTATTACATAGTTCTTTTTCACTCAGGTTTCCAAGGCAGGTGACTTATGAAGAGTTTGTGTATCCTGTCTCCTTAAAAGGATTCCTGATTTCAAGCCCTGTAATGAGCTTTCTCTATATGCAGGTTGCTTCCTGAGATAGGTTTGGCCTGGCAGGCCTGGTGAATGAATGTCACAACTAGCACTTTGTTATACCTGATCATAATTTAAAGAAATTAGACCCTTGGGGGAGACAAGATGCTGTTTATCTTTGTTAGTTGGCTAAGTAAGGGTGACTTAATTCACAACACCAGTCCCCATGGGATAAGCCAAAGAATTGATTTCACCTTGGTTCCAGGCTGTCTTGCAGGGTGAGAGCCTTGGTATTAAAATGTTCTGGAAAAGTACACTGTGATCCTATCACCATATCCAAGATCACACTTGGATTTTGGCCATTGTGAAACAGAACACATGTGAGTTAGGCCCACAAGAGGACAGGGATTTTTCTGTTCTTCCCACAGGTGGATAAATGAACAGAGAATACTTGAATCTGTGAATGAGAAATCAGATAAGCAGAGCCATAGCTAGGAATTTTTTCATCTGAGGCAAAAGAGGGGTAGCAGTAGTGAAGAGAGAGAGAGAGGGAGAGAGAGAGAGAGAGAGGGGGAGAGAGAGAGAGAGAGAGAGAGAGAGAGAGAGAGAGAGAGAGGGAGGGAGAGAGAGAGGGAGAGAGAGAGACAGAGAGAGAGAGGAAGGAAACAACAGAGTATGCAGAGGACAGTGTGACCTAGGTGAGTCAGGAGAGTGGATAATCCATACCTTCCACCAACCCCAGCCTATGACCCTACTCTTATCATTCTCCAACAGGATCTGCCTTCCCTCACAATCTGTGGGGTTAGAAGTATGCCCCTCTTTAGTTTGGTACCCTGGTACAAAACCTCAATTCCCCACCCTAGTTACTGTTCTGCAGTAAATGATTTTTTTTTTTTTTGGCTAGGCAATGGGGTTAAGTGATTTGCCCAAGGTCACACAGCTAGTAAGTGTCAAGTGTCTGAGGACGTATTTGAACTCACGTCCTCCTGACTCCAGGGCTGTGCCGTATCCACTGTACCACCTAACTGCCCCTTAGTAAATTATTTTTAAATAAGAATGATGCATACTTATAATTATTAGGTCTAAGAGGACACTCAGAAGGGTCAAATGAGTTAAAATAATTAATCCTTTTATACTACAACCACTTCTATGTGTACACATACAACACTATAAAGTTATAATAAACTTTGGCCAGGTTCATTATGTGTCATAAACCAAAACTTCTGCACTACATAAGCCAACCCATTAAAAAGCAAAGGCATTCTTTAGTCTCCAAAGCTGGAGACTGGATGGTGTTTGATAAGGAAGTGATAGTAAAGAGTCCAGCTGTCAAACCTTAGCATGTTTCATCCAGGCCTTTGGCATAAAGCTGTGGAGATTAAAAACCATGGTTACATAAACTCACCCACACCCTCAAGGGAATTAAACCCCTTTTCTCTCACAATGTATATACTTCCTGTGGCTTCTCAGATTAATCTGGCAGACAGCCTAAAATAATCTCCTGGGTAACAAGTGATTCTTAATAATAAGAGGGGAGAGAAATGCTTTTCCAAATGGGTCCCTGCTAGAGACAAGGGAAAGGGAATGAATCTTTTACAAATATGATTTAATTTGACCCTCACAACAGCTCTGGGAGGTGCTGTTATTATCCTCATTCTACTGTTAAATAAACTGAGGCAGACAGAAGTTAAGTGACCTACTATGTGCCAGACATTGTACTAAGAGCTTTTACAAATATAATTTCATTTGACCCTCCTAACACTCTGGGATTTTATATCTGTTATTATCTCCATTTTACTGCTGAGAAAACTGAGGCAAACGGAAGTTAAATGACTTGCCCAGGATCACATAGCTAGTAAATGTCTGAGGCTAGATTTGAACTCAGGTCTTCTTGACTCCAAGTCCAGCTCTCTATCCACTGTGCCACCTAGTTGCCAATGAAGATAGTCTACAGCACATCGGGTGGAATCCCTATGGCAAATTTGTGGGAAGACATCAACTAGAGTTATGTGGACAGGCATGGATGGGTTTTGCATCATTGGAAGGAACTTCCAAATCAATGAAATCACAGATCCACATGAATATTTTTGTATTGAGCTAGAAATTTTCCCCAATTTTCATGTTCATTTTAATTCTGTGTGATTTATAAAAGGAAATTGTTGTGTAATTAATTTTGAAGGTTAGTCCATGGATCCTATTTGTTCCCTAAATATTTAGCAGGAACTGGGCTGGAAAGCAGAGTTGGGAAATCCCAGAACCTCAGATCTATTGCTAACACAAGGCAAAACACAGTGAATCACCATACAGGATGAGGACGATGCTAGACAGGGAGGGTATTAGAAGTGGCAACAACCTGTATCAACCTATATAGGTAGGGTAGGGACTATTTTTCATTTTGTCTTCCTATCTTCTGGGGTACAGCCAAATGATAAAAACCTATTGAATTTGTGTTGAAGTCAGAGAAGGATAGGATTAAGGGAACAGGTGGGTCAGGTTTAATCAGTTTAAATTTAGTAAACATTTATTAAGTACCTACTAAGTCCAGGCACTGTGCTAAGCACTGGGGATACAAAGAGTCAAAAGATAGTCCCTGCCCTCAAGGAATTTACAATCTAATGGGGGAGGCGACATGTAAACAAACATATACAAAGCAAGCTATATACAGGATAAATAGGAAATAATTAAAAGAGAGAATTCAGAGAAGGCTTTTTGTAGAAGGTGGGATTTTAGTTGGGACTTAAAGTCAGGGAAGCTAGGAGGCAGAAACGAGGAGGGAAGCATTCTAGACATGGGGGACAGCCAGAGAAAATGCCTGGAGCTGAGAGATGGAGCAGTGTCCCTGAAACTAAGAGTATGTGTTGGGGAGTAAGGTGTAAGAAGACTGGAAAGGTAGGAAGAGGCTAGGAGGTTATGAAGGACCTTGAATGCCAAACAACATTTTGTTATTTGCCCCTGGAGGTGATAGGTAGCCTCTGGAGTTTACTGTGTGCATGTCTGTGTGTGTGTGTGTGTGTGTGTGTGTGTGTGTGTGTGTGTGTATTACACGTGTGTTTTAAGAAGGTTTAAGGTGGGGTGCATAAGGGGTGCATAGCTCTGCCTTTGAGACTAGAAGGAAAGATGAGAGCGTGGGTGTAAAAACAAAGTTATGTTGAACTTTGGATGACAGCAAATGTGATCATGAACTTTGAACTGTCTTTCTGGTAATGACATTCAATTTGAACTAATCCATCTGCACATTTTCATCCTGTTATTCCTTACAGGAAAACAAAATGTATTAATGCTACAGACTGGTCATAACCACAGTGACAAGCTAATGAGTGTTTACCAAACTTCTAGTATGTGCAGGCAATGTGCTAAGTGGTGGGGGTACAAAAAAGCCTAAAAATAGTCCCTGCCCTCAAGGAGCTTATCATCTAATGGGGGGAAGGGGTAGAGACAACATGCCATCAAATATGTTCAAAGGACATATTGATCGGGGAGTTGCTGAGGGGTCTATGTAAGGATGACCTACTGGGCACTAATTAATGGAACCTCCTCTCCAATCAGAGAAAGAAAAGCAGATGCTTTGGCCTTGTTGCTCTGAAGGTTGTCCCCACAGTTCACTTTCTACAGAAGACAGAGAGAAAGGCCCTATTTAACACCAAAAAAACCCCTACAAAACATTTTTTGGGGAAGCATTAGGTTTAGCCAAGAATCTCTTCTTACCCTCAAACCTATGATAGTCACAACTCACACCTCTGGTATGCACAGAGGAAACTGCGCATTAAAAAAAAACAAGCAATATTATGACAGCTGTGGAAATTTATGCAGATTAAAAATTACAGTTACTAAGTGAGTTCGAAAATAAACAGAAATTTATTTGGAAAACACTTGCAACTAACAGTGTTAAAGCTTTGGGAGGTGAGCCAACCCGCCAATTCTTTCTGTGCCTGATGCAGCCAGGATAGGGAA
This sequence comes from Vombatus ursinus, assembly GCF_900497805.2. Classification (NCBI taxonomy): domain Eukaryota; kingdom Metazoa; phylum Chordata; class Mammalia; order Diprotodontia; family Vombatidae; genus Vombatus; species Vombatus ursinus. Next base: position 1,025,123 of record NW_020950098.1, read on the forward strand.
TATTTTAATATAACTGCTCTTGGTTAGTAGAGAATTTTTATTTTCATCTGCAATATTCTGAAACATGTTTGGTCCTGGCACAGGAGCTGTGAGCCATCCTTTCATTTGACTGGGACTCTTTTTTGTCTTCTGGTTTTATCATGTGATTTTTCCATATTGATGCCATTGAAATTTTCAAATTGTGTAATAGACTCACATTGGTTATTGGTGGTTATTTGTGACTTCATATTTTGAATTAATTTTAATTAAGTTAATGTTTATGTAGCACCAGACAATGTCCACTGACAGGTAGAAATACCCAGGACTCCCCTAATCCATCACCCTGGAGAGACCCTCTGAGTGACGACCTAGCTCTGAAAAATATTTCCTCTCTCAAGGGAGAAAGAGGGGGAGATGAAATCTCTCAAGAGAGGTGGAGTACAAGATATTGGCACTAGCATATTGGGAATCTAAGATAAACTGAGACTCATTGCAGCCACTATTGTGACTACCATTATTGACCTGAGCAAAAGTGGAGACCCTGTCGTGGCCACCCAAGTGAACCAGCAGAGAAGTAGAAGCTGAGGCCATAAGATAATTAATTACCTGTGGCCAGATAATGCAGAAGCCACCCAGAACAGATACAGATGGCTGGAGCCATTCATGCTGCTGAGAACTGAACAGGTAACTCTTTAATTGTCCACCTATATTTTAATTTTTAAAATTTTAATTGCTTTTAATTTAATTTGCCTTTAATTGCTTCATTTATATTTTTAAGAGTTCGCTTTCTTTCTCTCTGCTAATGTTTTTGTAGTGAGTATTCTGGTGTCATTCTTGCAGAGCGAGGCTGACTACGTCATCCCTTCAGGTTTCTAGGGGTATCCCTGGGGGCAGCTCAGTGGCACAGTAGATGGAGTGTTGGATACAGAAACAGGAAGACCTGAGTTCAAATCTGGCTTCAGACACTTACTAGCTGTGTGACCCTGGGCAAGTCACTTAACCCTGTTTGCATCAGTCTCCTCAACTGTAAAATACCACCCAGGGTTGTAGTTATGAGGATCTAATGAGATAATAATTGTAAAGTACTTAGCACAGTGCCTGCCACATGGTAAGTACTATCAGCTCAAGCCCCCATCCCAGGGTGTTGCTTCTCATATTAGCCACCAGTGACTAGCAGCCCAGTTCTATTTAACCAATTAACATCAATTAATTTTTACAAAGGGATATTTACTTTGAAGATATAACCAGAATAAAAGTACAAACATGTCCACCCCAAATCTTAGGGGCATACTTTGTCTTATACCATCTTGGTCTCCAGGAAAAGTGAGCTCAGACTTCATGCAATTTCTACATAGCGCTGGTTTCATGAAGCCCATGCCTAAATGGGGCCTCCTTGCTAGATGAACCCTCTTTCACATGCTTCTGGACTGGACCCAAAAAATCTTTGAGTTCCCCTGGGTTCCAAAGTTCAACCAGCTGGTTGCAAAACCCAACATGAACATGACCCTTGGACTTTCTTAGTGGTTCACTCTCCTGACCTCCTAAGGCTCACAAGGTTGTGGCCTCTAGAATAATTTCCTTCTTCTAAAATGAAATAATAAATTCAGAGGCAAAGAACTAAGTCCTATTTCATGAACCACAGGTGACACTGGGATGGCATGGGCCCAAGGTCTCTCCCTTTATGATATCGTCTTTTCTTTTACCAGAATAACATTAGCCAAGAAGAAATCAAAACCAAATTTAAAAAAAGTCAGACAAATTTATTCCTTTAATTCTGGATTTTTTTTTTTTTGTGGTGGTCATTCTTTCCATTTATATTGTTGTAGGAGAGAGAGAGAGAGAGAGACAGAGAGGGAGAGAGAGGGAGAGAGAGAGAGAGAGTGTGTGTGTGTGTGTGTGTGTGAATGTATGTGTATTTTTTGGTTTTGCTTACTTCACTTTGCATCAGTTCATGGAACTCCTTTTATGCTATTCACTATACATCATATTTGCTGTTTCTTACTTTCACAATTTGTCTAGCCATTCCCCAATGGGCATCTAGTTTGTTTCCAGTTTTTTTTGCTACAATAAAAAGTACTGCTGTAAATATTTCAGTGTAAATAAGACCTTTCTTTTTATTAATTCCATTCTTGGAGTATATGCCTGGTAGTGGAATCTCTGGGTCAAAGGGTGTGAACAGATTATAGACCCTCTCCCCTTTTTGCATAATTCCAAAATGCTTTCCAAAACAGTTGCACCAATTCACAGATCCACCAACAATGCATTAGTGTACCTATCTTTCCATAACCCTCCAACATTGACCATTCTGTCTTTTGTCATCTTTGTCAATTTGCTCATTGTGAGGTGAAATCTCAGGGTGGTCTGATTTGTAGTTCATTTACTATTTATGATTTTGAACATTCTTTCATATAGTTGTTGATAGTTGAAATTCTTCTTTTGAGAATTGTTTAATCATATCCGTTGGTCACTTATCTATTGAGGAATGGTTTTTGGTCTTTGTTTTTGTTGGTTGTCTAAATATCTTGGATACCAAATCCTCAACTGAGAAATTTGATACAAAGATTTTTCTTCCCATTAATAGCTTCTCTTCTTATCCAGATACATTAACTATATGTGGAAAATTTTCAACTTCATATGATAAAAATTTCCCACTTTGTCTTTTATAATTGTTGCTATCTCTTGTTTGCTTAAGAGTCCATCTTTAAGCCTCCTTGCCAGTTTTCCCAGAAGTTCTTATTGAAAAAGGAAATGTTTCCAAAGTAATTTATGTTTTCAAGTTCATTGAATAATAGGTTATTGAGTTCCATTATTCTGTCATTCTCCCCTTCTAGTCTGTTCAAACAATCTAGTTCTGTGTTTTTTAAGCGGCACTAAATTGTCTTGGGGGGAGGGGCAACTAGGTGGCAGAGTGGATAGAACACAGGACCCAGAATCAGGAAGACTAATCTTCAAGAGTTTAAATCTGGCCTCACACACTTATTAGCTGTGTGACCTTGGGCAAGTTGCTTAACCCTGTTTGTCTCAGCTCTTTATCTGTAAAATGAACTGGAGAAGGAAATGGTAAACCACTCCAGTAATTTTGCCAAGAAAATTCCAAACTGGGGTCATGGAGAATTGGACGTGACTGAAATGACTGACCAGCAACAACAAAATTGTCTTGATAACTCTTGAGATCTGGAAGAACTATTTTCCTTTCATTTCTACCTTTTTAATGATTTTCCTTGATATTCTAAAGTTTTGTTTCTCCAAATGAATTTTTAAAAAATTATTTTCTCCTTATCTGTGAAGTTCCCCTTTGATAATTTAATTGACATAGCATTAAAATTATAAATTAACTTTGGTAGTGTTCTCATTTTTATTGTGTTAGCACAATCTAGCCATGAGCACTGAATATTCTTCTAGCTATTTAAGCTGTTTTTTATTTCTTTACATTCACATCATCTTTATGAATTAAGATGCTGCTTATGGGGTTGTTATCCACATACACAAACATGTCTAAAAGTGTGAAGGTATTATCTAGCAAAAGATCTTGACAGGCTGGAAAGGTGAGTGGTGTCTATAAGAGAAAATTTATTGGGGATAAATGTTTTAAAAAATCAACTACAGAAATACAGAATAGGGAAAGAATAGTTAGATAATAGTGTGTGGAAAAGATCTGGCAAATTTAGTGGACTTTAAGCTTACAAGTACATAGTGAGATATGATGGCCAACAGTTAATGGAGATTCTCTTCATCTTTTCTCAAAACTTCCATATCTCCCCATCATTCCTCTCTCTCAGTTGAAGAACTTACCTCCTACTTTATTGAGAAAATTGAGGCCATTCAATTCTAGCTATCTCTTCTCCCTTTCTTTTCATTTCAAAACCTCTTGACATCACTCCCCCCACTCTTTACCTGCCCCCCATTCTCCTCTTTTTCTTATGTGTCTGACAGTGAAGTGGTCCTTCTTGCCAAGGCCAATCCCTCTACCTATTCCCTTTATCCCAACCCCTTCCATCTTCTCCAGCAGATTACAATCTCAATCATTCTCTCTCTCTCTCTCTCTCTCTCTCTCTCTCTAATTTTCAGTCTCTTCTCTACTGGTTCTTTTCCTACTGCCTTCAAACATAACCAAGTCTCCCTTATCCTTAAAAAAACCTTCACTAAACCCTACAATTTTTTCAAACCATCATTCTATATCTCGCCTCTCTTTCCCAGCCAAACTCCTAGAAAAATCTACGTTTACTTACCACCTCCACCTCCTCTACTTCCACTCACTCTTCAACTCTTTGTAACCTCAGACCAACTCAACTGAAATTACTCTCTTCAAACTCACCATGGATTTCTTAACCGTCAAATCTAATGGTCTCTCCCCCTCCCCTCTTCATTCTTTATCCATCTGCTGCATTTGACAGTGTTGAGCACCCTACCCTCCTGGATACTCTCTTCTGTGGGTTTTTGTGACACTACTCCTTCCTGATTCTTCTCCAGCCTTTCTTAGTCTCCTTTGCTGTTTCATCGTTCAGACCTACACCTTACAACTGTATTCTTCAAGTCCTCCTACTCTTCCTTCTTTACCTTCATTCTCCTGATGACCTCATCAGCTCCCCAGGCTTTTATTATCATCTCTATGCAGATAGTTCACAGATCTATATATTCAGTCCAGGTTATCTCCCTGGAGGTTCTTAACATCACCAATTGCCTATTGTATACTTACACTGAATCGCCTGGACCCATTTCAAATTTGGAATGTTCAAAACTGATCTCATTATTTATATGCCCTCCACAAACTCAGCCATCTTCCAAACCTCCTCATTTTTGTTGAAGAATCCACCGTTCTTTCAGTCTCCCAGGTTTGTAACCTGATTTATCAATCTCCACCATACTTGTATTTCCAACCAGCTGCCAAATCTTGTCATTTCTACATCCACAATATCTCATATCTAATTCCATCTCTCTATTCACACAATTACACTTTCATACAGCTCCTCAACATGAGTAGCCTGGATTATTGTGACTTGCCCAGGTCACACAGCTAGTAGGTTTCTGAAGCTGGATTTGAACTCAGGTCCTCCTGACTCCAGAGCTGGTCCTCTCTGGGTCACTTAGCTGCCCTAAATGATCTTTATAAGGTCCTTCCAGCTCTTTATCTCATGAACTTGTGGAAATGAAATATTAACCCAGAACCACAAAAAAAAAAGGATTTGAAATAATCAATCTACACAACAAAGCAAGAAGGAAAGGCAACTGCTTCCTGTGGGGACCCAGAGAGGGTAAGTGATCATCCCAGGTCACACAGACAGTAAATGACAAGAGGTAGCATTTGAATTCAGGTCTTTTGATTCCAAAGTGAATGTTCTTTCCATTGTACCTCACTGCCTCTTAGGGCTGTGGGCAGAACTGTAAGAAACAGAGCTGCTATTTTCCTAGCTGTTAGGCTGAAAAGTGTCTTGTTTCTGCTATTCTTGATTTAAATGACAGAGGGACTGTCCTCACCAATTAGCATGTATCAAGTGCCCCCAGGGTATATGGCTCCATAATAAGCACTAAGCCATAGAGAACCAATTTCTTATTCTCTTTGTTCCATTTTTTAGAGGATTTAGGCCATGCTAATCTGTCTTTTCTTTCTGCTTTCAGTTCTTCCTGATCATATATCCCCGAATGAGATCATTGAGTGGCTTGGTTTTAATAGCATAGTTCTTCACAATTTTTAGATAACAGCCACTGAATTCCAGAAAAATTCTTAATTCTTAAAAGTTTTGAACACAGCCAGCTGAAGAATACCTTTTCTTCATAGTTGTGGGCTTGTCAATGTTTAAAACCAGCTCTTCAGAAAAAAAAGTATGTTTAACCCACTTTTAAATTTAATCTGAAGTTTTTCCTTTTCTCCATTGTTTTCTTAAGGCTAGACAATCAACAAAACTATAAAATTGAACCCTGATTTGCAGTTTTGATTATTTCCAACAGCTAAACGCTACCATTGAAAATTTAACAATTGGTTCTCTGGCTCTATCTCATTTTTGTATGGGACCCTCCTATGTGAGAAAGGGTCTGTGAAACTAGTACCTGTCACCTGACAGCATCAGATCAACTTTCAGTACAATGTTTCAACATTTTCATCAGTCTTTCCCCCGTGATCTCCCAGCGTCTTTTTAAAGACAACAAAGTCATCTAGCAACAGCAACATTTCCATGTAGTTCCTGTCTCCAACTACCTTCTCCATAAGTTACTGAAAGATGGCTTAGGTTTTGAGAAGCTTTGGGGAATAATACATTCAAACTGATAAAATGCTGTGGAAAGGATGAAGGCTGCTTTTTCTTTATCTTTCTTTGCTATTGGAACCTGGTAGTATCCACTGTGTAAATTGAACAGTGAAAATTACTAGCCCAGAAAAGAATCCAGGACATCTTGAACTCTGGACATGATATTTTGGTCTACTCTAGTGATCTTATTCAAAGTTTGGGTAACCCTACACACATATAGACTTTCCCAGTTTTCTTCTCTACTATGACTATAGGTCAGTAGGGTCAAACGCAAATAGAAAAAGACCCCTATAGGCCACACTATGACTTAGAAAACCACAAATGAACATTATCTATATTATATTGTATTTTTACTTATTTTGTTAAACATTTCCCAATTAACATTTTAATCTGGTTCCTGGCCCATTGCACTTGGCCTGTGGTAGTTTGACACCTCAGTTGAAGGTGATGCAGAATGTTGGATTCTGTAATAATGCCACTGTTCTGCAGTTCTTTCAGAGAATTTATGAGATCATTCATTGTGGAAAAGGGAATCTTCCCTGACCGTTAGGCATTGTAGGTCGAGAAGTGGATAGAGTGCTGAGCCTGGAGTCAGGAAGACCTGAGCTAAAATCCAGCCTAAGACACTAGCTGTGTGACTGTAACAAATCACTTAACCTCTGTTTGCCTCAATTTCCTTAGCTGTAAAATGAGAATAATAATAGCACCTTCCTCCCTGGGTTGTTTCAAGGATAAAATGTGATAATATTTGTAAAGCTCTTAGTACAGTGGCTGGGGTATAGTACCTGCTTAATAAATCCTAACTTCTTATTAATATTACAACTGCTCTGGAAAAAGATAATTTATCGGGAAGGTGAAATTTTTGAGTTGTTCCTCAGACACAGCTCACAGCCTATTTTTTGCAACAAGAACACCTTTTTCCACCTATTCCTTAACTAGTTCTTCTGCTCTTCGGTATCAGAGTGACAGATCACTATCTAACTCTTAGGGTCATTATGAGGCTCAAATGAGGTAATATTTTAAAATGCTTAGCATAGTGCCTTGCACACAATAGGCATTTACTAAATGCTGTTATTATTATTAAGACAGAATGGATAGAGTTTGAGGCCTAAAGTCAGGAAAGACTTATTTTCCTGAGTTCAAATCCAGTCTCAGACACTCACTAGCTGTATGATCCTGGGCAAGTCACTTAATCCTATTTGCCTCAGTTTCCTCATCTGTAAAATGATCTGTAAAATAAAGAACAAATGGCAAATCACTTACTCTTTGCCAAGAAAATCTTCAAATTGGGTCATGAAACGTTGGACACCACTGAACAACAAAATTATTATTATTATTATTATTATTATTGTTTTTGGGAATGCCCTTTGAAGGCAAGGGCTATGTCATTTTGTTTTCTTATCTTAGCATCTAGTGTGGTGAGGGCTCCTGGTAAATGTGTATGCATGCAAAGGGGAGGATTTGTTACTTCTACTTTGTCCCTCCCAGCTTAGTTGATGTAATCACAAATGACTGGGTGTTAACATTTTTTTTTTTTTACAGTGTGAACATGTTTCTCTGATAGAATTCAGGGGACATGCCCCTGCAAAGGCTGGAGTCAGTCAACTGAAGGTCAGGTTCTAATAGTTTGGCAGTGAGACCATACTAGAAAGCAGCAATGGGAGGCTGGCAGGTACCCCTCCTCCCCCATCATGGTATCAGTACAGCCCCTTACCCATTAGGAGAGACCCCATTCAGTGCTTGGAGAGTCAGCTTCAGCCACAGCTGAGACGCATCCAGTCTGAAGCAGAGACATCCACTCTCCAAGCATACAGCGATCCAAAGAGGCCGTTACTTGCAGAGTGGGACCTCTGGCAGCAGAAAAGAGAGCAGCTGATTTTGGACTCAAGAGAGAACTAGCCCTGGCAACTGAGAGTCACTCCAGAAAAGAGCAGACCTTGGGAGGCTACCTGAGTAACTGGCCCAGCAGAGAGGCTGAGTTCAAGGTGGAGGTGCAGGGGTGGTGGTGGGGTGTCTTTATAAGCACTCTACAAGAAGAGAAAGCCCAGCAGTATTGCAGTTGTAAATTGCCTTTGTCACATGTCCACTACGTGTCCCTCACTACATTCACTCCCTATGATGTACTTAAAAGTTTGTGCCCATTCTTTCCACGGATAGTGTGTGTATTTGTGGGACATTTATGGGGTGACTATAGTTCCTATTTTTATTATTTGTGTTCACTGGGCTGAAGTTAATGGGAAGCATACTAGTAGTGGCTCAAGAGCTATAAATGGTGTAACCACTCTATAGGACCAGAATGCAAACTGGAGGAATTATCCTGAAGGCGGCGCTACATCCTTCTTCTTTAAGCACTTATTTATTATCAGTATTTAGCATTTCAAATATACAATACTATGTTTATATAATAGCTAGAGTTTATATATTACTTTAAGGGTTGCAAAAATGATTTGCAAACATTATTTCATTACCCTGGGAGGTAGATGCTATTATTCTCATTCCCGTTTTACAGGTAAGGAAATTGAAGCAGACAGAGGTTAAGTGACTTGCCCAGTGTCACACAGGTGGTAAACATCTGAGGCTGTATTCTGGACTCTGGTTAGCAGCAGCAACAACAGTTCAAGACTCCAGATTAAACCCCGCAGCATTAAGGAGCCTCTACAGCTTTTTCTGAGGGGGGGGGGCGGGACGAGAGCTCTAAGTACACGACTGCTTACGACGCTAGGTCACAGACTAAGACTTGTTAGAACTTTCGCGGGAACCTGGCTCCCCGGTAGCCCCGCCCACCCGAGTGAGCGATGGGCGGGCGCCCAAGCCCCGCCCTGTGATCGACATTGGAGCTCCGGATTTGGGGGAAGGCAGGCAAGGCAGGCGCATGGGCCCTCCCGAGCCTCCATTGGTTGACTGCCGCGGCCCAGAGAGGAAAGCCCACGTGGCAATTGGCTCAGCGGCCTGAGAGGGGGCGGGGCACGGCCGCGTTTTAAGGGCGGGTCAGGCTGCAGTGCGCCGGCGCGTCGCTGGGGACGCCGGACCGGGACTCCTAGTCGGGGGCACGAACTGTGTCGCCCCGCCCACGGGGCTCTTTGTCCAGTTAACTGTCAGCTGGTGGAGGGAGGGCTGCGGCCCGGGGGCGCCGGGGGCGGCGGAGACATGCCAGTGCGCTTCAAGGTGAGCTCCGGGGGGCCGGGGTCGGGGGACGTGGGCCTGCTGGGCCGGGGAGGGCGGGGAAGCCCCGCGTCCTAGGTGCCTCGGGCGCCGGCGCCCCATTTTACAGACGAGGAAACTGAGGCCCCGAGGCGGGAACGGACGTGTGTCCTCGATGATGCAGCCGGCCAGTGCCCGAGCCAGGAAAAGGCCCCGGTGGCCTGCCTGCCCAGGCCTCTGCTTCCCCTCCCCTGCATGCTCGGCCTTCTCCTCAGCAGGCCGAGTTTTCTCCCCAGCTTCTTCAGGAAGACACTTAAGAGTTACTGCGTGGAGCGCTATTATATTTTGGGGTGTGTGTGCGTGAGGGAGGGGTGGCATAGTGGAGGGAACACGTAATATATGCATGCGTGCTATATGTAACACATAATAATAATATGCATATATAATAAAAACAGGTCAATATGTGTGTATGCAGGGTGTCCCAAAAGTCTGAGTGCAGTTTTGGGCTCTAAAGCAAAAATTTAAGCTATGAAAGCTTAAAACTGCACTCTGACTTTTGGGACATCTTGTATAATAATAGTAATACTTAATAATAATAAATAATAATTTTGTTGCTGTTAAGTCATATCTGACTTTTTGTGACCCCATTTGGGGTTTTCTTGGCAAAGATACCAGAGTGGTTTGCCATTTCCTTCTCCAACTCATTTTACAGATGAAGAAATTGAGGCAAATAGGGTGAAGTGACTTGCCCAGGGTCACACAGCTAGTAAATGTCTGAGATCAGGTTTGAACTCCAGAAGGTGAGTCTTCCTGACTCCAGGCCCGGCACTCTGTGCACTCTGGTGCCACCTAGCTGCCCCAATAATAATAATAATAATAATAAAAATAATAATAATGATAATGATGATAGTTACCGTTTGTATAGTGCTATATGGTTTGCAAAGAGCTTTACATATCTCATTTAACACTAATAGTAATAACAGCTGTCAACATTTTTATAGCAATTACTATGTGCCAGATGCTGTGCTAATCGCTTTACAATTATCTCATTTGATTTTCATGACAACCCTGGAAGGTCCATCCTATTATTAGCCCCTTTTTACAGTTGGGGAAACTGAGGCACAGGAGAACTTAAGTGACTTTCCTAGGGTCCAACGGCTAGTAAGTATCTGAGGCAGGATTCAGGAAGACTGAGGTCTTCCTAACACCAAGTCGAGTGCTGTCTATGCACAGTGCCACCTGCCTATATTTGTGTCTCTACTCATACATACATGTGCATACACATTTCATATATACATATATGTATATAATATCCCCAAAGTGTAAGTACAGCCTTCTATACAATCACCTAGCTGTATTTGTATGTGTATGTATGTGACACACACACAGACAGGGTGTCCTAAAAGTCTTATTGTAATCTGCTGTGCATGATTCCACCTAGCTCTATTTGTGTGTATATTTTTACACAGTACACACATATGTATACATGTGTAGATACACAATATATAACAGATGTCTCAAAAGTCTTAATGTAGTCTATTATGCACTGTGCCTATATGTATATGTGTACATATGTGTGTGGATACATACATACACATGCACACATATACATTTAGGGTGTCTCCCAAATCTTAGTGCAATATTCTATGCACTGTGCTTCCTAGCTGCATTTGTATGTGTGTCTATGTCATATATAATGTATATAAAATGTGTGTGTTTCTACAGAAAGAATGTCCCAAAAGTATTGGTGCAGTATAGAGAATCATATTTTCTTATGCTTTTTAGAATTTGGGTAATGTGCTAGATTAGCTCTAGGGATCATTTGCCCTTTAAAACCCAACTCATGAAAAACAGGGTGTCTTCTTCTTCTGCTTAGGGAGGTGTGTCCTTATAGTTTCAAATCTTTGCCCTACTGCACCATATATCACATAGATCCTGTTATCCAGTGGACGCTTCAACAAGGATTGATTAATTAAATTCAACAAGAATAGTAAAGTTTCTACCATGTGCAAGGCACTGGAGAGTCAAAGATGAAAAAGGATACAGAGTGCCTACCCTAAAGGAGCTTACTTTCTGCTGAGGGATGTAAACAAGAAAGTAAAATGAAGATTAGCTGATGGGGGAGAGATCGATAATAAGTAGGGAACTCAAAAAAGACTTCTCATAGAAGAATATACCACCGCCATATCTTGAATTAGTAAAAATAGTCTCATAGTAATGATAACCTACCATGAAGGAATGCATTTAACTTCCTGTCACCCAGTTGTCAAAGGGAGATCTTTTGTATTTGATTACTAATTCTGAGATTTGAAATTTTTTTAAAGGTTCAAAAATATTACTTAATGGTGTTTGTTTACTGAGTCTCTGATTGTATCAATCCTATACATCTTTGCATTTTGCAGGGTCTGAGTGAATACCAGAGAAATTTTCTGTGGAAGAAATCACATCTCTCGGAGTTAAGTAATTCTCCAGAAAGTCAGAAAAGTCCATGGGCTGGACTTCGATCAGATCAAATAGGTAAGTTTTAGAAGTTGATGACTATTATAATTTGTGCAGATTTTTTCTTACTGGGCAAAATCATATGTCATCTTGGCTTTGCATTTTATAAATCGTTAGGTCTTCCCAAAATTCTTATGGTTGTCCTCGTTGACATACGTGAATTTGATGTAGTTGATGTTAACTTAAATGACCTTAACTTATAAACATCAGAATACTCTGCTGCATATAGAAGCACGTGAATATCTGCAAAGCAGTAGCAAATGGCAGATTTTTACTTGTATTGCAGCCAGTGTTTTGTGTAATTTTTGCAAGTTGCTGTCAGATGACATTGTTACATGAGCAACTGTGAAGTTGAGGCTTTAGAGAACAGAGGTGAGCCAGGGGTTAGATGGAAAGGTCTGCTGTGCTCATCCTCCAACTCCTCAGACCTCTCATCTGCTCCTGAGGGGCAGCTCTTTTCCTATGTTTCACCCCTTCCCTAAATCAGATAAGACCTTCCCATGTTGGGAGAGGGACAGGAATGGGAGGTGGTTTTCCTGTTTGGAAGCCTGGGAAAACATGCTTTAGGCTGTGTCTTATTGGATGACCTTGGTCCCAGGGTAACAGAACAGGAGCTGGGGAAATGGAGAGCTTTAACAGATTAAATCAGAGGGGATTTCTGAGATCATCTCGGGGAAGGGGAGAATAGAACCCATATCACTAACCAGGGGCAGTTGGGCTTCTATACTTCTGGCAGTGTTGAGAATGGATTGCTTGCTCAAAAATAGGTTCTGGATGCTGTCTTGTCTTTGTTATACTTAAATGCTTGAAAGGCTGTGTGATTTTTTTTTTTGGTACTGAATGCAAAGGGCAACTCCTCCATGCCTTGATAGATGGTCCAAGTTGCTATAGCCAGCCTATTTGAATTTAGATTGGTTCTCTCAATTATGAGAAACACAGTTCTTTTCAGTGCCAGAGCTTAGAGTTTTTTCATCTTGGTAGGACCTGCTCGAGCTTGTTCTACTGGCAGACTTTCAAGATGTCAGGTCACGTGTATGCCGTGGTGAGACATCAGTGTATGACTTTGATAGGTGTTACTTAGACTGCATGAAATTCTACCAGTTGGAGTCTTTGGTAAATTATCAAGCCCAAATAAATGTCCTAAAAATGCAGGCTTTGGTTGGGGTGACAAGGGGAAACTCTATTTGGTCATCTTTACCTTTGGGTTGAATTAGTTTGGTCAGATTTCCTTCTTAAACTGAGATGACCTCAATTAGATTTTAGGTGGAAGGGTAAGGGTGGGGGGAAACAAGTAGAGCAGAGTGTAGAGAAGGGACAGATAATTTGGGATTATGGTGATGTTGGGGGAGGCACAACAAGCCTAGATGGGATATTATAATGAAAGGGAGCTTGGACAGTGTGAGAACCTTACAGGCCTGGAATGCTTAAGGATCTTAGAAATTTGGAAAAAGGGAGGTAGGAAAATGCCAAATAAAAATTCCAAGAACTTTTTGTGGGGCTCTCTGTCCTTGCCTTTTCCTTTTCTGCCAGCTCCCTTTTTAATCTCTATTCCCAGAGGCATTAGGAGGTAAGAGCAAACCTTCTTTCTTTGTATGTTGCCTGATGATACTTGGAAAAGCGCCCTTCATGTTCCTTAAGTGCCATAGGGAGCTGCCCCAACTCAGAAACACCAGAACGCTGAAGTGTCTTTACTGATTGTAGAATTTACAGCTGGGAGACACCTTAGGAATCATGTAGTCTACATTCTTCCTTTTATAGGTGAAGAAACGAAAACTGGCTTTGTGATTTACAGAAACCACTGACATGCCCCAGGTGATGTTGGTGGTAAAGAACAGAGCCACCATTCCCATGGGAGCCCTCTGTCTCTAGACCCAGCATTCTGAGTGGGTACAGAGACACTTTGGGCCTTGCATCATATTTTATGTGGTTACTTAGAGGGAGTAACAGATAGTACCCAGACCAACTCACTGACTTTCTCTCCACCATCATGTTTCTGCCCACTTTTCTTTCACTTCTTGATTACTTGAAAACAGAGAATTTGGAATTAAATTCTGTATGTTCTTGTGCAAATCACTTAATCTCTATGCCAGTTTCCCCAACTATAAAATGAAGGGGTTGGATCAGACTTGTGCAGCCTTTAGGGGCCCTTCAAGCTCTAGATTTATGGTCTCTGAACTTTTCCACTTTTCAGTAAAGTAATCTTTACAGCTAAAGAGCTTCCCCCTAATTTGGACAATTTTGGTTTGTTTTGTGACTAAGGTTCCCAATCTGTAAATTCTGTTTGTTTAAAAAAAAAAGTTTGCTCTATTAAAATAGATTCATCAGACAGAATTCACTGCAGTGGTATCAGCTGTTCAAGGAGATTGCAGAATCTCTTCTTGTCTTGGAATATTTACTTTTCTCTGACTAATCTGCATAAGAAAGCCTTTTGAAAAGGTTCAAATTTGAACAGCACCAAAGCCGATTGTTTTTATTAAGTAGCCAGGAAAAAACAATTAGAAACTGTGGCAATATGTCCTTTTTGACTTGCCAAGTGTATGATGTCGTGACCTTGGTGCCTGTCACAACTGACTGGAACAGCATGACCCTAAATTTGTTTTCTTTTTTCTGAGAAGACTTCCAGGACTTACATTTCTTAGGCTAGGTTTTATTTTGAAAAATCCTTATTTAGTTTGCGTTAAGACTTTAAAATTCAAGTAAGCATTTTTACTTGAATTTCTCCTCCTTTCCTTATACAAATTTGTGTCTTTATAACATTAGAACCATCATTATGACATTGGAACCACTAAGTACTCTTTTTATTAACTCTGTTTTACAGGAATCACGAAGGAACCAAGTTTTATCTCAAAGAAAAGAGTTCCTTATTATGACCCAGAAATTCCCAAATACCTTGAGTGGAAGGCAGAAGATGCCTCTGAGAACGAGTTGGTTGTATTACCAGAACCTGAAGTCCCAGAGGTGCCAAAACTGCAGGAAACAAAAGAAAAAGATGACCTGAATGAAGAAAGAATTTTAACCACTGAGGTCTCTCGAGTGCCCAAGAGGGTTCGGTCTCATTCTGCTGACTCTCGAGTTGCAGAAGCCATTGACCCTGTGGATAATAACAAAGAAGCAATTTCAGATCCCACACCAGCACATAGGAATGCAGAACCACAAAAGCCTTCCCAAGGTCTTTCAGAAAATGTCCATAACCAGGTAAGAATTTTCACTTAGTTTTCTGAAAGGTAAAGAAAAAAATCTCAGCTTCAAAGTAGCTCTAGCAGTACTGGCATACATACCTAAAACTTTTTTGTGTGTTGTGCTGGGCTTCAGCTTAGTTAGGGATCATTTCTAAACCTTGACTCTTGATTATCCACATAAACTTGGGAATCAGTGTCAGTGATACAAAACAGTGGAGGATTTGCCTCCGGATTTTATTCACTGCATATCAGTATCTGAATCCTGAGAGAGAGATCAGATGGAGACAGAAGGGAAGTAGGAGCCTCCCTCCACAGGTGGTGAATTCAGATACTATGGTCTGTCCTTTAAGGGTTGACCTCTCAATAGCCCCCTTTCAGTTTCTTATCATGGACCAACAGGAAAGCAAACAGAGTCTTGATTGACAAAAAACCCTAAGAGGAAGGAGGAGAGGACTGGCTGGATCTCCCAAGTATCATTGCCAGCCTTGCTCTCTCATGCCAAGGCTGGGTTGTTGTCACGCACATAAGGGGTTTGTAGCAGCGCTTGTAGGGATAGCACTATCTCCTGGGTTCCTTTGCCTGTTCGAGCGCTCCTTCCCAGTTTCATGTCTGCAGCTGATTGGGACAATAGAAGAGCACTAAATAGTGTTAGAGAAGAGCCCGTGGCCCCTCAGAGAAAGCAGACAAGGAGAGGGGATTCAAGAAAGGTGATGGGGAAGCTCGGTGGGTAAGGGGCAGTGTCCATGGTAGTGACTGAGTACATAATGATAGCAACTAGATGGCCTTCGGATAGGAGAGTCAATCCTAACTAAAATACTAGCATGATATTAAAATGTCATTATTAAGTGTATTGTAACTATTTGATTTGAAAAATCTTAATAGCTTTAAGGAGGGAAATCAAGATTTGGTTTAAATGGCAATTGTATGAATGATGGAAAGTTAAAAAAACTTGGATAAAACAATGAATTTTTTTTTTAAGCAGTTGGACAGGATTCTACGAAGGAAAGCAGGATTGCCTGTTACTCCCATATATCATTCCCTCAGAAATTCTGAATACCAAAGACAATTTGTATGGAAGACCCCGAAGGAGAACTCCCCAGTTCTTGCAGCCAATCAGGTAGCTTGAAGGATGGGTTGACAGTATTCGGTAACTTTTTACAATGTAGGGATGCATGTTAACATGGGACCAAGATCCTAAAAAAACTCAACTGAAGTATAAAAGAAGTAGAGTCTAGGAAAGTGAAACTTTTGCTTAAAAGTTGCTTTAAATTGCCTGGTTGGGTTCTTTGTTATTACTTTAAATTTCTCCAGCGACTTAATTTCCTTTTTCTTCTTTTTTTGTAAGTATACTTAGACCTCATATTAATTTATTTCCTGCATACTTTTGTACCTTCAGAACCTCCAAGAATTAGAAGTGGAATGGAATGCTGTTAGTTGTACCTAGAGCAGTGATCTTGTCAGTTGCAACTACTGTGGAGTTACTAGTATTTGTTATTTTAGTCATAACTGTTCAGTGCAAAAAATTTAACTTACATAGAGCTTTCCATAAGTGATAACAGATAACACCTTTGCTTTTTAAAAACCTACTCACAGAAGTCCTAATAGATTAAATCTTCTGACAAGATTAGAAATCTTACTTGAAACTTAGAAAATAAAAACTTAGCATCTCTCCAGTTTCTTAGATTTTTTCAGGTAAATTATTTGGGTTCCTTAAACCAGAGATGAACTTGTCATAAATCTGGTGACTACTTCAGTAGGATTATGTGCAGATGAAAGAATTGGGTTAAGTCAATGTTGTTTCCTTAGAATGAACAAAATGAATCATTACCATTGTCTTGGGTATTAATTTCATCCCTGTCATTAGAGAAGGGTCTGAAGGAGTTTTTTGGAGTCAAATTTGGTATTTCATTTGAAGCCATATCAGTTTCTGAAATCTGTGTATGTATTGGAGAGCTGTGTGAAAGAAGCTGATATTGAGTTTGTAAATAAATTTTATTATGCCAAAAGCCTGTTTCTGAAAAGATGCCATATACAAGTTTGTAAGTTAACTGTGACGCCTTTAGTTAAGAAATCCCTGGGGTTATAAAATACCAGATCACTACAGTGTATACTTAGATTCAGACTTTGTCAAGAAATAATGTTTTGGAAGTACAAATAAATGGCAGAAACTCCCAATTTTATACATTGAACTTCATACCTCTTGTGCTTGTTTTTTCATATTAGAAACTTAAACTGTATAGTAAAAATGCAAGTCAGACTCTGATATTTGCAAAAAGGGTATTAGAGGCAAAGGACAGAAATATGAAAAAAAAGTTTTTTCTTGCCTAATATAAGTTGTTTTAGTTTAAGATAACAATTAAACAAATTATAAGAGATGTTTAAGCTTTCAAATACAAGTATTTTTTCCTTATTGATTGTAGTGAGCAAATTATGATTTAAATAAATAACTGCTGCAGTGTTTAAAATACTATTGCAGGAAATGGAAAAAAAAACACCTAAGAGAATGAATAAATAAAAGTGCAAATGAATCAATTTTTTTTTTTAAGAGAGAGAATGTTATGGTGGGAAGAACTCTGAAATCTAGGAGTCCAGCATTCAGGTTCTAGTCTGAATTCTGTCATTAAATTCAGACTCAGAATATGAGAGCTAGAAGGGCCTGAAAAGTTCACCTCTCTGGGCCTCAGTTTTTTCTTATTTGAAATGAAGGGACTTAATTGAATGGCTTGTCCAGAGGCTATGTAAAGTGGTCCCGTCACTTTAACTCAGGGGACCTCAATTTCTTTTGTCTTCCAAAGGTCCTTTCCAGTTTTAAGCTATCAGGATTGCATGACCTTGTAGCAACAATCTTTGAAGTAGTTGGTATTCATCACAGCTCCTTTTCATTAGCTGGATTGACCCTATGTCAGATGATGAATAGATTGTGTTTGGTTGGCATTTCTGTTTCCTGTCTAATACTTTGTTTCTTTTACTCTTGTCTTCAGGAGTTAGCACACTGTAGTTCAGTTTAACAGACATTTGTTAAGATTCCAATATTTGTTAGGCTCTGTCCTCTGTATTGGGGATAAAAAGGCAAAATACTTGGGGATAAGCTGGATTCATTCACCTAAGTACAAGTACAGATACAGATCAGGGAAGGTTTTGTGGAGGTCCTTGGCACCTCAGTTGGGCTGTTGCATGTGACAGCTTGTGAAGAGGAAGGAGCTAGGGTGAGAGAGGTAATATTGAGCTCCAGGGAACAGTTTGTAGACCAATTTGCCTTGAAGGTAGAGTGTAAGAAGGGGAGGTGGTGAGAGTGAGCTGGGGAGGAGGCAGCATAAAAAAAAAAACAAAGCCTGGAAGAGTAGATTGGAGTCAGATTGTCAAGCACTTTAAATACCAGCTAGCGTTTGTGTTATTCCAGAGTCAGTAGGGAGCCACTGAAGACTTTTGAGCACAGGAATGACGTGGTTAGATTTATTTTGGCAGCTCCATAGAGGATGGCTTGAAAGGAGAGACTAGAAACTGAGGGACCAGTTGGGAGGTTCTTGTAATATTCCAGGCCTGAGGTGATGAGGTCCTAGATTAGGGGGCTGGCAGGTGAGTAGAAAGAAGGGATTGGAGGTGAAAGATGTAGAAACACAATCATAAGACTTGGCAAGTGATTGGATATAGGGGGTAGGAGAGGGGAAATCAAGATGGCTCCAAAAGTGATTGGGTGATAAATAGGGTGGGGGTATCCTTAAGAGAAGTAGAGAAGTTAGGAGGAAGGTCAGTTTTGGGAAAATCAGTCACTCAGTGTGTACTTAGTAAGCACCCACTCTGTGTCAGGTACTGTGCTAGTTGCTATTTGAAACAGAGACAGAATTGAGAGTCCCTGCCTTTGGGGGTTTATATTCTACTGAGGAGATAGACAAAACATGATTGTTTGTTGTTGAGTGATTTCAGTCACATCTGACTCTTTGTGACCCCTTTTGGGATTTTCTTGACAAAGACCCTGGAGGGGTTTGCCATTTCCTTCTCCAGCTCATTTTACAGATGAGGCCACTGAGGCAAACAGGGTGAGATGACTTGCCCAGGGTCAGACAGCTCATAAGTATCCAAGGCCAGATTTGAACTCAGTTTTCTTGACTCCAGGCCCAGTGTTCTTTTCCCTGGGCCACCTAGCTGCCCTGATTTTGTTGTTGTTCAGTCGTGTCCAACTCTTTGTGACCTCATTTTGGGGTTTTCTTGGCAAAGATAATGGAGTAGTTTGTCATTTCCTTCTCCAGCTCATTTTACAGATGAGGAAGTGAGGCAAACCAGGGTTAAGTGACTTGCCCAGGATTACATTGCTAGTATATGAGGCCATATTTGAATGCAGGTCTTTCTGACTCTAGGCCTAGCTAGATCCACTGTGCCACCCAGCTGCCCATTAAAACATGATTATACATGAGTAAATGCAGGATGTGTGTGTGTGCGAGTGTAGATAATTTCTGGTAGGGCACTAACAACTGGGGAAAGCTTCTCAAAGGAGGTGGCTGTCACTCTGTACCTTGAAGGGATCCAGGAGTTCCAAGATGGGGAGGGAGAGCATTTCAAGCATGAAGGTAGCATAGGCCAAGGCATAGATATAGGAGATCAGTTGTCTCCAGAGAACAGTAAGCAGGCTGGTTTATGGAGTGTAGAATGAATGAGGGGATGATGGACAGTTCAGGCAGAATGGGGCCAGATTATGAAGGGTTTTCA
Source organism: Vombatus ursinus (assembly GCF_900497805.2). Taxonomy (NCBI): domain Eukaryota; kingdom Metazoa; phylum Chordata; class Mammalia; order Diprotodontia; family Vombatidae; genus Vombatus; species Vombatus ursinus. Next base: position 1,044,867 of record NW_020950098.1, read on the forward strand.
ATGCCAAAATGAGGAGTCTGCATTTTGTCCTAGGAAGTCATGCCTGTGCTTCGGAAATATCACTTTGGCAGCCATGTGGAGGGTGGAGTGAAGAGAGGGGTGAGGGGATGGGGCTGTGGGGATGGTGGGAGTGGAACCAGTTAGGAGCCTACTACAGTGATTCAGGAAAGCGATGAGTAGGGTCCATGCTTGGGTAGTGGTGGTGTGAGAGAAGGTGGTGGTGGTGAGAGAAGGGGGTGAATTTGGGAGCTATTGAGGAGGGAGAACTGACAAACCATAGCTGTGAGGGGGTGGGGGCTAAGGGAGAGTGAAAGGGAGAGCTGAGAATGACTCCTAAGTTGGGAACCTTGATGAAAAGATATAATGAGTTCCAATTTGGATGTATTGGGTTTGAGATGCCAACAGCACATTAAGTCTAGGTAGAGTTGTCCAAAATCAATCAATGATAAGGATTTATTAAGTACCCATTATATGCCAAAAGGCAGTTTTTGATAAGGCTCCAAGAGATTAGGGCTGAATTTGTTCATTTGGTAGTCATTTACATAAAGATAATTGAAACCACAGAGAGAATGAAGTGGGGAAGGCCCAGGATAGAAATTTGGGATATAAGCTGAAAAAGTGGGAGATGAATGATGATTCAGCAAAGGAGGCTAAGAAATTATAGACAGGTAGGATAAATAGGAAAGAGTAGTGTCATGGAAACCAAAGAGTCTGTTAAGAGGAAAGGGTTTTGAACATGTCAAAAGCTGCAGAAAGGTAAAAAAAGGATGAGAAATGAGAAAAGACCAAAAGAGGTACTGGTAACCTTGGAGACACAGGTTTCAGTAGAGTGGTGCTGTAAGAAGCCAATTTGTAAGAGGCTGAGAAGTAAGTAGGAAGGGGGACAGGAGAAGTAGATTGGGGGTGAGGTGGGAGTATAGATGATCTGTTTTAGAAACTGGCTTGAAAAAAGTCTTTGGATTTTGCAGTTAAGAGATTGTTGGTAACCTTGGACAGAGTTAGGAAAACCCCCTTTCACCCCTTCGTCATTTTGGGAAGAAAAAACAAACAAATATATATTTTTATCTTTCAACATTATGTTGATATGCTGACAGCCCTTAATAGTAACTATAATTTAAAGTATTAGTCTGAGAACAGAAGAGACCAGATGTATTAACACATGCTGATCTTTGGATATTAGCTTCTTGGCATGTGAATGGAAGTATAATGGACAACAAATACAGTTTTGTGCGTGGTAACTTAATCGTTTATCAGTTTGGTGTAGTGAAAAGTATGTTAGATTCTGAGTCAGAAGACCTGGGTTTAGTTCCTGGCTCAGCCATTAACTAGTTGGATAACCTTCGACAAGTTATATTGCTTTTCTGGTCTTCACTTTTCTCATGTTAAAAATTAAAAGGGTTGGATGAATTATCTTTATGTTTCCTTCTACCCATAACATTCTGTTGTATTTTATTGTCTGTTCTTAGAGATCTAATTTTTGCGTGATTGACCCTTGAAAATAGGAAAAATAACTTTGTTGTTCTTATTTTAAGGTTTTTTTAAATAAAAATAAATCTGTTCCACCGTTCAAAGTTGATGTAACTATCCCTGAAACAGAATACAAGAGGAATTTCAAAGGTTTGTCTCCAAACAAAGAAAGAAGATATAAGCATGATTTGAAAGAGAATGAAAATCCTGAAATTGACTCACCTGAGAAGGTATTATCATTTCTTATCTTTTTTAACTACCATTTTCTGTATCTTATTCTTTATTGGATATATGATGGTTTAGTCTACTTGAAAAATAACATATCATGGCTTTCTAGGAGCCATGAGTACAGTCAGAATGTAAATTAAAAAAAAAACAAAACCAAAACCAAAACCAAAAACCATGGTCACAGCAATTGCCGTTCTATTCTTTTGAGAAAAGGTACAGCAGACAAGATCTCATTTAATGTAATGCATATGGGTTGCCTCAGTATACATGTCATGTTTTTTCTTTGGAATATCAGCAATATTAATTGCACCTTAGAGAAGTTTCTCTTCTTTGTACTAAATTCATAATCGGTGAAAATTAAAGTGCTCTAAACTCAAAAAGATAACAGCATTTTATAAATTTCTTAAATGCCAGTAGTACTTGAATATGAGCAAAGCTTGACCTTAAATGAATTGCTTAACTACTTTGAGCTTCAGTTAACACAGTGATAAAATAAAGTGGTTGAGCTGATGACCTCATTGTCACTTCTAGCATGACGATCCTGTAGTTTTTCAAGGACCTTCTTGTCATGATAAGAAGTAATGAGGTTGCCATCCGAAAGACAGTGTTTTTAAGGATAAACAGTACACACCAATGTATAAAATCAAGGGTTCTCAGCAGTTGGCTACAATCTAGAGAATGAGCCTGTACTGGGAGTTTTAGATTGAAAACTACCCAAAAGTAGGGACTGTGTTGTTGATTCATATTTATATCACCAGTGCTTAACAGTGCCTGGCATATAGTAAGTGCTTAATAAATGCTTTATCTGTCTGACTTTATCTATGTCCTCAGAAAAATGTTACTCTAACCCCGAAAGAGTAATATGTTGAGCATCATATTGAGATCTTTGGAAAAAAAAATAAAAACATTATTTTACCCTTAGAAAAGCATGATATGTCTCTACCTGATATACTGTGTATATTGTAACTCTGGTCATCTTCAGAAAGATATAATAGAAATAGAAAATATTCAAGGAGAAACAGGTAAACTCACCATCATTATTAATCATTATTTTGATGGATCTGACCATGCTACTCCTTTGAATTAGAAAAATGTTGCTATTTAAGAACAGATTGGGACTCATAACCACAGAATTATGGTTGGAAGGAATGCTAAAATTCATCCTGTCCAATCTTCATTGCTTTATGTGGCTGATGGAACTGGAACCCAGAAACTCCCGTGTAAAAGCTAAGGGCTCTCAGGCTCGCAGGGGTGGGTGTTGGAATGTAGAATTCAGGAATGGGTGCTGTTATGTGAATGTGACTTGCTTTCCATGTCCCGAGTTACTAGAATGGTGGCAAGGCACCTTTTAAAACTTGAATGAGGTAAATTTGTGGCAATTAAAGGAAATACCGACATCGTAGGGTTTATAAGCCCATAGACCTCATTGTCCCAAGAAGTGGTCTAGTGCTTTGTCCTTGTCCCAGGAGCAAACTTCACCCTTTCCTACGTCTGTACTTTGCTTTTGCCTTTCTCTCTGCTGGGAATGCCACCCGTCTCATCTCTTTTCTAATTACTGCCTGTCCTCAAGGCCTAGCTCAAATAATAGGTCATAGGATTTAGGTCTGTTAATGAACTCAGATTACCTGGTCCAAACCCTCTCATTTCACAGATCAGGAAACCAAATAGTTGAAATGACTTGTCCTAGATTGTTTCTCCTTATAAGGCCTTTTTGACCCATCCCATCCTGAAGTGCTTTTTCCTTACTTTGAGCTCTTATCATACTTATTATTGGTACCATTTGGGAATTAATTAGCCGTCATAGGTTTTGTATTTTTATCTCAAGATGTTATTGAAATGGCTGTTATTTTACAGTAGCCATTTATTAATTTTAATGATTGAAATTATATATTTCAATAACCATTTATTAATATTATTAGTAATAACAAATTGAGATAATGATTTAATTTAATGATTCCCTTACAGCTATAAGGGAACAAGTAGAATTTTCATTTTATAGATGAGAAACTGAGGATCCAAAAAATTAAGTGATTTACCTGTGTTCACACAACTAGTAAATAAACACTCCATCTCTGCTTGCTGAAATCGTTCTTTATTTCCTTTCCATGCTGGGTTCGGTGGTGTCACAGCCCATTGCCCTGAAGCATTATGCAAGGCGAAGTGGAGGAGATACAAAGAGCACCTCTTCCCTTACCTCCTAGAATTTAGTCTGACTGAGATTGGGTGGGGATACAGTCTCTTAAACTTCAGTGAACCTGCGATCTCATCGTTGCTGTTATTCCTTTGAAAAGGCATATCAGGATGGGCAAAACTGTGGCCCTCTAGGTCCTCAAGCGTGGCCCTTTGACTGAATCCAAACTTGATAGAACAAATCCTCTTACTAAAAGGATTTATTCTGTAAAACTTGGACTCAATCAAAAGGCTGTACCCAAGGACCTAGAAGGCCACATGTGGCCTCCAGGCCACAGCTACCCCACCCCAGTATAGATCAGTTCTCATCCATGCCTTCTCCTCATTTGTGATTCATCTCTGTGTCCTCCCATAAATCCTCCTCAGTGTTCTGCAAGCAGCCTTCTAGGTCTTTCACAATTATTTGTGTACCAGTGTAGCACTAAGGCCATTGAGTGATCTGTTATCCCTCATAACTAGCCCCTCTCCTTTTCTAATTATCCATTTCTCGCGTTCCAGTGTTATTGGGAATATTCTCTGGTTCAACACATGTCTCTCTATTATCATTTGGGTCACCAGCAGTTTGAGTCTTAATCCTCATGGGCTTATAACAAGTACATACTAAAAAAAATGTAATATAATAAGACAAGTAAAAGTGCTCTATAAGGTTGAAGGAAGGGAAGGTAATAGGGGAATCGGAAAGCTTCATGGAGCGTATTATGTTTGAACTGAATTTCAAACTTGGGGAAGGGCAGAGCCATTCTAGGCTGAGGGAGTAGACGTGGCCAAAGGCAGGGTATCTGTGTCCTGTTCTGGCCTTGTCACTTCACATCCCCATACCTTTGCAAAGGTTGTCCTTTGCCATATCCTATGCAATATCCTAAATTCCTATGCCCAGAATGCGTCCCTTCTTTACTTCCATCTCTTAGTCCCTAGCTTCCTTTAAGTCTCAGCTCAGGGACCATCTTCTATGTGAAGAAGCTTTCTTGATTCTTTTCCCCAATCCCCTGACTGACATTTTTGGTGCTTTCTTCCTCCACAAATTTTCCCTATCTTATATTCACTTGTCTGTGTTCTCTAAAGGCCCTAAGTTGTGGTGCAGGTGCTGACTTGTATTGGTAGAGGGAACTTCCTCACTGGGAGTTCCCTCAAGCAGTGAACTCACTGGTTTGTTCCCTGAGATCCCTAAATCCTCATCTGTGCACTAGCTATATCCCCTTAAAATCATTCAGGTAATAAGCATTTATTATGTGCACACCAAGAGCTGTGGTAGGTGATGGGATAACAGAGGCAAAAATGACACAATTCCTGCCTTTTAGGAGCTTACATTCTTTCAGAGGAGACTCTTAGGAATGTAAGTCAATACAAGGTAATTTCTGGGAGGCCCAGGGGTGGGGGAAGGCTCTAGGCTCCAGTTGCTTAGAGGATCAGGAAAGGCCTCCCTCATAAGGAGATTGTATGGGGGCTGAGCTTTCCTGGGCAAAGGCACAGTGAGGACAAGGAGCAACGAGAAAGCCAATGAGTGAACGAAAGGGAATATCATTTACTAAGCTTGGAAAGGCAGCATGGAACCAGCGTGGGAACACAGGCTCCTTGAGGGAAGGGACCTTTTTGGTTTGTCTCTGTATCCCCAGAACATAATAGTGCTTTGCACGTATTTAACAAATATCTGTTGAATTGAAAGTTGAGGATAGATATTATAGATAGAGAGTACTCCAGTTTGGCTGGTTTGTAGGGTATGTAGAAAAGCACAGTTTCCTTCAGTGCCGAGCAGTAGACTTTGGACTCCCTTTGACTGGCATTAAGAACCACTGAAGCAGAAGAATGATATGCTTAGATCCTTGCCTGAAGAGTCCTTCAGTAGTTTGTGAATGTGTTAGGTGGTAAAGAGTGATTAGGCAGCTAATGCAGTAGTCCAAGTGGGAAGTAACAAGGGCCAATACTAGACTAGCTTGGGTCATAGAAAGGAGAAAATAGTCATGAAATGTTGTCCCATGGTCACAAGAACTTGATAATTGTTTGGGTATGAGAGGAGGAAGAAGTCAAAGAACTTTGAGGTTGGGCAGGTATGTGGTACTTTTGATAGAAAAAAAAAAGAGAGAAGTCTGTAGCAGTTGGTTTTGAAGGAAAGAGGATGAGTTTGGCTTCCTAATGTTTACTTCCCTTTCATTTCAAACACTTCTTAAGGGCCTGCTAAATGTAAGGCACCTCTCTAGGGAATATAAACACAAAAAGCTCCTAATCCCCTTTCTCTGGGAGCCAACATTTTCCTGGGGGATTAGAAGGTAAGGATAAGGAGATAAAAGGTAACTTGAGACGGAAGATTGCACTGATGCCTGGGGGAGGCAAGGAAAGGATTTTAGTGGGAGATGGCATCTTAGCTGAGGCTTGAGGAGGTAATGATTGTAAGAGGGAGGAAACAGGAGGAAATTTCAAGCATTGATGATGCCTTGCAAAGGCAGAAACTGGAGATGGAATACCAAATCTGGGCAGTAGCAGCAGCTAGTAGGCCATTTTATCTGGCACATAGGGTTTATGATAGGAAGTAATATGAAAAAAGTCTGGAAAGGTGATTGGGTACCTAACGCTGAGGGTTTTAAATGCCAGATCTGTGCCCAAGATGCTTCTGGTACATATAGATGAGGATATCCTATAGGGAGTTGGAAATGTGGTCAGCACCCAGGAGAGTAGTTAGAGCTGGAAGGATATTTGGGAGATTTATGTCTTGTTTTACCAATTGGTTGGTAAGACATCTAAACAAATAACATGTTATAGGATCATCGATCTTGTTATTGTTTGTCTTGCGTTCTCAAAGAGGACTGTGACATCAGGAAGGTGATGCCATGACTTGCAAGCGAATTGAATTTAAGTGAGGGAGGGCTATACAAAGTCATCAGCCTCACTTTCTCTTCCAGAGCCATCTGTGTCCAGTGGCCAGATACGGATCAGAATAATGAGTTGGCCCCACAGCTGTAGAGTAGGAAAGGACCTTTAAAGCCATCTAGTCCGACCTTAATTTTACAGATGAGGAAACTGAATCCTGGGGAGGTTTCGTGACTTGTCCGAGTTCACACAAGTAATAAACCTCAGGGTTGGGATTTAAATTCACATCATCTGATTCTGGGGCAGGTCGGTGGTGCAGTGGATAGAGTGCCAGACTAACCTTGCTGAGTTCAAAAATGGCCTTAGACACTTACTAGTTGTATGACCCTGGGCCAGTCACTTAACCCTGTTCAACTCAGTTTCTCATCTATAAAATGAGCTGGAGAAGGAAATGACAAACCACTCCAGCATCTCCGCCAAGAAAACCTCAAATGGAGACACTAAGACTCGCATGTGACTGAAATGACTGAAGAACCATATCTCACTTCAGAGCCAGTGATATTTCCACTCTACCCGTCTGCCTTTATTCCTCATAGTACCTTACACGTAGTTGCTGCTTAGCAAATATTTGTTACACTTATTTTTAATATCTTTGTGCGTTATCTAGCACATGGTCTGTTTTTGTAAAAGTACCACGTGGTATTAAAAACTATGTGCTTTCTTTAATATATATGTATTTAATGTAACATGACATTAAATGTAATTTGATAAATTTAAATCTAAATATATTATAGTTTTTGTTCATGTTTTTAGGGAGTCCAAGGATTTTTAAGTTCTTTCTCTTATACTCGTTTTCAGTTATTTGTTTTTGATAGTAGATATATTGTTTAGCTGCTCTTATAATTCTTGTAGTCAGGCCTTTTTTTTTTTCCCTCTGAGATTCTGTTTGTAGTTGATGTGGTGTTAATCTCTTCTTCTGGGTTTATCTTTTAGGCCTCTCTTAACCCATAGTATTTTAGTCTTTTCTTCTGTTTACTCATATTTTCAAACTCAGTTCGTGGATTGTGGTCTTGTACTTATGCCAGTCCCCTCTGGCACTATTGTATGGGTTAGGTAGGACTTCCTTGGTCCTGTTTCCTCTGTCATCTGGATGCTGCCATGCCTTAAAACGTTTTTCTTTACTTTATTCTCAAGTCATTATTTTCCCTACCATTCCATCCTGAAATTTTATTCTGTAATTTTTATACTCTTTATTTCTTCCTTAACTTCTTTGTGTACTCCTTGGGATAAAAGCTTCTGAAGTACCAGATTTGAGTTCCCTCTTCTGATAAGTTTCTTTGTTATTGCTTTTATGGATTTTGTTCTGTCATCCCACTTTTCTGCTGTGCTTCATTCTTATAGATATAATTCATGAGAGAAGTTTGAGAGACTCAGTGATGTATGGTAGAAATTACCAACATGTTCTAAATCCTGCACCAGCCCCTACCTCACGGAATCTTGTCTCTGAGTCTGTGTCTCATCATTCAATAAATATATATTTGATTTTTTGGGGGGGGGGGGATCTAGACCTGTAAATTGATTGGCATAGGGAACTTCCAGTGAGGTAGTTCCTACCAGTACAAATGCTCTTTTATTGTGTACTTTTTAGTCTTACAGAGTTATCTGGGGGCACTGACACATATCCAGTATGTGTCAGAGACAGCACTTAAATTCAGATCTGTCTTTGAGGCCAGTTCTGTATTTACCTTGATAGGCTTCCTTGAAATCAGACTTAATGATGAGGTATACAAATATATTAAAAGAAGCTGGAGTCAAGTTTATGAATATGAGGGCATATTAAAAGAAGCTGAAATATGTTTAACCCTTAAAGTTTCCCTGGGTACTTCCAGGGCACTGGTCCTTGACATCAGACAGGAGAAGCAAAGGCTGTGTTGGTAGCTGCAAAGTGGCTTAGGAAGGAAACTTTGGGGGAGGGTCGAGAAGCAGAGGTGATCAGTCAACTGGTATTCTTGGAGAGAGGCGCAGACATTCTCATAAAAGCCACACCTTCCCTAAGACAGAGCTGACAAATTGTCCTGGTGTTGTGTTTTTGTGACTACTTTTCCCCTTTAAAAATGTCCTTTTGGGAACTAGGAATTTAGATTGATGAGCACAATGTCTGATTTTTGCTGCTGGTCAAATCACTTGAAGCTAACCCTGGATACCACATCTTACGGGAATGGCCTGAAATATTGGTGTTAGGTAAGGTGTGTGTGCTGTCCTCTAAACTCTGCCTTGAGACTTCTGTTATTTATGGAGTACTGGGTTAGAGTAATGAGAAGTCTGACGTAGTTTAATAATTCTTAAGTGTAAATGTTATGGTGGGTCAGTCACATTTTTTGTGGCTCATATATATACATATACACATATAGATAGTCTTTTCCACAAAAGATAACTGAAATGAAATTAAAGCAACTTGTTAATCGTACTTTAAATTATTATTACCATTTTTATTCATAGGGAAGGTTTGCCATTAATACTTGGTGAGAAGGGAACAGATATATTATTTGTTTCTTTTTCAGAGTAACAAGGGAGTAGTAACATTTACTGAAGTGAACTATATCTCTTGTTTTTCCTTTCACTTCTTTCCTAATTGCTTTGCATCTAGAATATAGTGCTACGAAATGCTCATACAAATATTAAGAATACCAGGGTGAAAACAGTAGCATTGTTAAGATAGGTAACAGCGTTGAATTGCAGAGTAGTAGGTTTTTAGGTGTTCTTTAAAAAACAAACAAACTCAAAAAACTCTGTTCAGAATCTTTGCTGTGTCATAAATTATGCTCTACCTGGAGCTACACTTTGGAAAAGTTGGTAACCAGGATAGTTCTGTTTGGTGTTGGTGTTTAGCTTTAATTCTTGAATGAATTAAATCTACTTCATATAGAAATATTATGATATAAAATCTAACATTAAAGAATTTAAAATTTTTTTAAGGCAATATTTTAAAAACTAACACTATTTAAATTATTTCAATTTCAGAGTAGTAAAAAAGAAAATTCATCAAAACAGAAGGAAGCAGAAATGGAACCAAAAGACAAAATCTCTCCCCATAAATATCAAAGGTTTGGGCATATGTTTTGGAACAAAAATATCATGCCTTTTAGATCTTGGACTTAGCAAAATGTATTCACTCTTGTTTTCTTTGTGCTAGGAAAGCAAACACTGAATATAGAGCTAAATTTGTGTCCCCATCTCAGTATTTGTACAGAGATGGTACTTGGAAACGGGTGAGGGAAAACACGCTAAATCAGGTGAGTATTTGAGGCTCAGATTTTCTCTAAGGATATAGAAATGTTGAATTCTTCTTGAGGTCTTTGTGTTAGTGATGGAATATGGCATGAAAAGCTCATAGCGCCTTTGAAATTGTATTGTTAAAAATAGAGCATGAACCCAGGAGTGTGATTGGCAGGTCTGGACACAGGGATTTAAAAATGTTCTGAAGGCCTTTCTACTTCTTGTGCCTGTCTAGGTTCTTCCACATCTGAGTAAACTGAGTTTAGATACCTGCTGCTGCAGAATAGTTAATTAGTGCAGTCATTATTTGCAGAGCCTCTGCAATCTAAAATCAAGCTATAGTTAAGTCTTGTGTTAGATGATGGCACCCACTGGAAAAATGTGATGCTGCAGTCAGTGGTTAGATAATATAGGTATTCAGGAAGGAGGAGAGATGGCAGTGGAGTCGTGAGTCTGTAGCAGGGAATAATTCTTGTGATATGGAAAAGGGGTTTGGGCTAGAAGTGGGTTGTAGAGTCATTCTCAGAATTGGAAAATGGCAGGAAGCCACATGAAGCCATTAGGTGAAAAAGGAAAACACTTTAGCTATGATACCATTAAGATCATTGACACATTTTAGCTTAATAGTCAGGGTTCTCTGCTTTTACCATACCTACATGATTTAAAAATTTAAGTGGAGATCTTAGCAGTTTAGTTTAGAGCAGGAATTTATTGGCAATTACCAAAATAGGTTATCAGTCTGAGAAGGGGAATGATTCTGTCCTGTAGCAACATTTTGAAAACCAACGCATTCCTGAGGGATGGAGAAGGGACAGCTTGTCCCACGCTTTGTGCTTTCAGTTCAGTCCCTGTCCTTCTACTGCTCTAATAACTGGGGCCTTGAGGAAGCAGAAGGTGGCTTTTTCAGCTGGAGCTAACAAGTCTTCAGACTCATAGTTGGTAGCTTAGGATGTAAACATCTTGAGTGGAGATTGTTTCATTCTTTTTATTTATATACACAGTACCTGACACATACTCAGTGCCTAGTAAATGCTTCTTAACACCTCTTGTAAATGATCTTAACACCTCCTATTATTGCCAAAGTTTGTATGTAACCTTTACATACAACCCTTAGGTTGCATTTCACAAAAGGGTAATATCGTTTTCCATTCAGATCTTCCCTTTATGTTAATTTTGACCTGATCTCACTTTTTAAAAATCAGAAATGGGGATGAGTTGTATAAGAGGAGGACAGTTGAAATAAACTACTTATGTTATCTTATTCAAGCCTCACAACAATAAATAACAACAGTAAGTGGGTACGTTTATTATCCCCATTTTATAGAATAGGAAGATGAGCCTGAGAGAAGCTGAGTGACTTATATAGATGATGATCTTTTCCAGGAGTTCAAAGGAAGGAGACACTATTGGTGGGCTGCAGTGGGTCGGGGAAGTTTTAAAGAAGGGTTAGGAGACCCCCTTTGCAGACTGGTGAAACCTGTGGACCCTTTTTCAGAATATTGTTTTTAACTGTACAAAATAAAATGCATAGGATTACAAAAGAAAATGATTGTATTGAAATAGCCCAATATTTTTTAAAATCCACAAGTTCATGTTAAAAACTCAGGTTAAAATCTTCAGTTCTAAAGGTTGTAGATTCTCTACTTGAGAGAACATTTCTTACCTGTTTAGGTAAAATAAGATAGTGAGTCTACCAGGCTATTCTCCTCTCAATTTTACATTTTCAGGGAACTAGAGAGAGGTGATTTTTTAATGAAGGACCAATAGTTTTTATATTTCCTGGAAAGGAGAAAACTCCCAATGTCTCTTTGTATTAATATAGTTTATCCTTTTTTTTTTTTTGGTGAGGCAATTTGGGGCTAAATGACTTGCCAAAAGTCACATGGTTAGTGAGTGTTATGTGTCCGAGGCTGAATTTGAACTCAAGTCCTCCTGACTCCAGAGCCAGTGCTCTATCCACTGCGCCACCTACATGCCCCTAGTTTATCTAATGAATATTTTTGAGTGGGTAGAAAATCATGAGATTGCAGTAATAGCTGCTGCTGAGGTGGTTACAAACATTTTAAATAAATGGTATAGTTGACATCTGTCCCAGATGCTGTAAAGGTGAAATGGTTTAGAAAAGAAAATGAATTCTAGAAAGAAAAGGATACCAGAGATTCTTTGTGAAAGGAGATGTTTGTTACCAGGTATGCAACTACTGAAGTTGGAAGAAATTTGAGCTTTGTTGACACTCAGGTTTATCTATGTAAAATGTAAGACATTTAAGTTACATGTCTTTATTTGCATTTAGTTTGTTCTTTTTAACTTTTTCTTTTAAACATGGATTTTTTTTTTAAATTGCATTTTAACTGGTTGGAAAATTAAGGCATAAACAGAAGGAAATGCAGTTTATTTATATGTAATTTATGTTATGTAAGTGGAATATGTTGGATGCCCGTGAGAATTGTTGGACTTCTTGTTGGAGTTTTCAGTGAAAGTTTTAACTCTTCTAATGAAATTGACTTGTAGGGACGATATAATTGAAAAGAATACAGCATTACTGCTTTTAGTTAACCTAACATTTGTGACAACACTCACAGAATCATAGATTGTTTGAACCCAAAAGCATCTTTGTGTGCCATCTGTAACAGATGCCATCGTACCCAGCCAGTGCTGGGCACGACATAGCATTGATGTCATGAGAGTAGTGTGTTTGGAGTGCTTGGTAAGCCTTATGCCACCATGTGTGTGTCATTGTATTATCACCTAGTCCAACCCCTCGATTTGCAAGTGGGGAGAGAGAGGCCCAAAGGGGTATGTGGTTTGGCCAAGGTAGACCTGAGGTCATGTCTTCTTATTTCAGGTTCACTGTGCTTTCCACTATTCAAGAAGGCCAATTTGGGAGATTTGTAATTCTTGTAATTATGATTGTTTTTAATTAAAATAAACTTGAAGATTCTATGGGATGAAAATTAATGTACCACATTGTAACAGATTACTGATAACAAACACTGACATAGAAATGATGTTTAAATAGAAATGATGTTTAAATGAGTTGGAAGCATTAAAGATTATATACCCATGACAAATAGAATTAGATTAACTACAGTAGAAATCTTGTTAAAAATAATGTTGGCATTAGATAATAATCATTGGTTTAATGAGAGAGATCCTATAAACCACTCTATACATAGGAGATATTTTCCTTGCAATATAATTTAACTGGATTTTAAAGATTTTTTTATATTTAAACTACACAAGTATTTTGGTTGAATTGGGCAATAGGAAAAAAGTTCTGGAAAAAAATGAATGTTTCTTTTAGCCTTTATCTGTTTAATGCATCAGACTTAGGGTAGTGCTTTTCATATAAGACAGATATTTTTAAAACTGAATATGAGTGCTGCTCCAAAGAGCAGAAAAACTTGCCAAGTCTCTGATCCTGCCTCCTTTGGACTTAGGGATTCTCTAGAGATTTGACATGATCTTTATCCCTTTACTTTCACCAGGGCTCTGTTACAGGGCTTTGAATATATTTCTCCAGTTGCTTTAGTAATGCCAGACTTCCTTACTTTTTTTTTTAGTTTAAATAGGTTTAAAAAAGGGGGCAGCTAGGTGGCACAGTGGATAGAGCACCCTGAAGTCTGGAGGACCTGAGTTCAGATCCGGCCTCACACCAAACACTTGACACTTACTAGCCGTGTAAGCCTGGGCAAGTCACTTAACCCCGATTGCCTAAAAATAAATAAATAAATAAATAAATAAAATAAGTAGGTTTAAAAAAAAAAGACTTGCCAGATGCAGGCCTCGCTGAAAGAATGGTAAATATAAAAATAAAGAGGTAAATGCAGTTCTAAGTTTCTGTACAAAGACACCATTTTATTCTATTTGGATTTAGTGTCTTTATTCCTTTAGCTTCTGTTCTTTGCTATGATAAACAAAGATTATTTTAAAGGTCTTAAAGGTTTTTTTTGTGAGGAAAATGTATAATTGAGACATTTCTTTTAAAAACAGCTTAGAATAGTATTTAGTAATAAGCCAACAGGTGGCAGTGTGATGCAAACAATTAAAAGATTTCAAACCACTGAAAAGTTCCTTAAGTCATTTTTTATTCAAAAGGACACAACTAAAAGTGCTTTGCAAATTAGTAGGAAGATAAAACTACATTCTGAACATTTAAAGAAGTATTCATTTTTTTATGTCCTGTCCTTTCTTGATGTATGTATGTATATTGTAGTTTAATCCCAAACCACATACTATGAAGAAATAGCCCTCTTTTTCTTAAGAGATCTCACAAACCCGTTAAGGAATTCAGAGAAAAGATTTTTGCTTATCAGAGAGCTGGTGGGGATTGGGGTAGTAGCACAGAAAAACTAAGATTCTTTTCAATCAGTATTAAAATGCATGCTGTGGGTGTACGTATGGGGAGTCCTGAGCCAGGTAACGGAGGGAGGGGATAGAGAAAAAAGAAAACAGGCCCGAATTCTTGGAACTTACTAGCTAGTGAGGGCAGGAAAGACATAAGACTTGGAATCAGAAGACTGGGGTCTGAGTCTGGCACGGCTGCTAATTGGTTGGGCAGGTGACTCCACTTTCCTGAGCCTCACTTTTTTAATCTATAAAATAGAGACTATTAGAAGCGGGACTGCTGTTAAGAATCAAATGAAATAACCCTTAGTAGCTATAAAGCCCTATGTCAGTATAAGTGGTTATTGTATGTGTTGGAGAATGAAGTGGTTTTGGCATTTGCTTGCTCTGAACAGATGGAAATTTGTAACCCAGGTTGAATGATGGAGTCAGGATATGAAAAGAACAGATCTTGGCTAGAACAGGTGTTCTTAGCCTGGGAAGGAAAGAAGGAATGAAATAAGTGTTTATTAAATACCTAGTATGTACTGGACACTGGGCTAAATGGTTACAAATAGTATCTCATTTGACCCTAACAACCACCCTGGGAATTAGGTGGTGTTATTATCCGCACTTTACAAGTTGCAGAAACAAAAACAGAGGTTTAGTGACTTGCTCGGGATCACACAGTTAATACAGAGTCTGAGGCTGAATTTGCACTTGACTTTCTAGATCCAGCCCAGTGCCTGCACTGCACCACCTAGCTGCCTTGAACCACAGACCTTGGGTGGTCTGCCAACTTGTTCTTCAGTATTTTGGTAACTTTATTTCAACATAGTTTCTTTTGTACTCATATATATTTTGTTTTATGCATTTAAAAACATTACTCTGAGAAGAAATCCATAGGTATCATCCTACTGCCAAATGGGAGTCCATGCCACACACAAAAAAGATTAAAAACCCCTGGGCTAGAATAATGGGCTTAACTGAATGAGATGAAATTGAATAAGGATCAATATAAAATTTTACACAGGTTCAAAAAAATACATTTCACGAAGTTGAGGTAAATATGTATAGATAGCAGTTTCTCTGGAAAACAACCTGGGGGTTAATATCAACACGAGTCAACAATGTGATACCGCCACCAAACCCCCTCCTGTGATGTTAGGTTGTATTAAGTGCTGTGCAGTGTTTAGAGGACTATGTCGATGATGACCCTGTCATGCCCTTCCCTGGTTTTGACCACCCTCGGGGTATTATGTTCAGTTCTCAGAGCCACCTTTTAGGAAGAACATTGATAAACATTAGAGCATCCAAGAAGCATGACCACGATGATGAAGGCCTTCATCTCCTGCCATATATGGATTGGTTAAGGAAGTGGGAATGAGAAGAGAAGATTTGGGGGCAAGATCACCACTTAAGCATTTACTAAGTGCCAACTGTATGCCAGGCGCTGTGCTAGGAGCTGGGCATCCAAAAACAAAAGTGACACAATTCCTGCCCTTGGTTACTAACATTTATTTACATTTATTATGTATGTACCAAGTAAATGCAAGATATATTTGGGAGGAGCAGGGGGAGACACCAGCAGTTAGGAGGGTTAGGGCTTCATTTTGAAGATGGCGTTTGAAAGAAGAGAAGGTTCCTGAGAGGCAGAGGTTAGGAGAGAGGGCATTGCCGGCTTTTAGTTCGGTCTGTCTGTAGGCATCATGACAGGAGATTGGAATGTTGTGTGTAAGGAATAGCAGCACAGCCAGTTTGGCTGGACTGTTGAGTATGTGAAGCAGAAGAGTGTGTAAGAAAGCTGGAAGTAGGTTGGACCCGGTTTCTGAGGGGCTTCAGAATGCCAAATAGAGGAGTTTGTATTTGATCTGAGAGGTAATGGGAAACCACTGAAGCTGATTGAGTCGGAGAGCGACATGGGCAGATGCCCTTTGCGTGAGGAACACCGTTTTGGTAGCATGTGGATGAGAGGGAGTGATCTGAAGGGCTGTCATTTGGGAAAAGGATCAGTCTTGTTCTCTTTGGACCCAGAGGGTAGAAGTGGGTAGAAGTTGCAAAGAGGCAGATTTTGGCTTGTGAGGAAAAGTTGCTGCTAGTTGGAGCTCTCCTATAGTAGTATGGATGTTTGAGAAGGAAGGAGTGGGTCCATCCCACCAGAGGGCTTCAGACAAAGGCTGGCTGACCAGTGGAGAAGGGGTGTTGTAGAGAGGATTTTCATTCAGCTCTGAGTTGAACTTAATAATCTCTGAGGGCCCTTCTGTCTAGGAGATTTTGGGGAATTTGAGAGAATAGGGTTGGGTCAATTCTGTGTATCTAAAAGTGAGGATGATGATGTGTGATTTATTGGTTCCCCGTGATGATGATATGGTATTATCATACTGACATATTTCAAATGTGTTTTCTGTATTCCTCCTCCTAGGGTTCTCAAAACACCCTAAATTCCCTGTGGTATGCTGAGGTTGGTTGCTTCTGAGTTTTTAAAAAATCTAATGCATAGAATATTTGTGCGAGCTCAGACTGAAAATAAAAGACTCCAAAATTACTGTATTCCTAGTTGCTACATAATGTCCCTGCCTGCTGAATGAATAACTAGCACTGTGCTTTAGCTTGACACTTCTGATTTCTGCTTTCAGAATGCGTATAGTCATGCAAATGTGGCTAATTTTTCTTTTCTTTTCTTCATTTTGTGGTCTAATTTGTGCTGTGAATGTTCAAGATTGCCTATCTTTGCTTTTTGATGTTTGTAACAAAAAACTCAGATTTTTATAGTGATGCATGGCATCTGGTTTCTTCCTGTATAGGTTAAAGAACTTCGAGAGAAAGCTGAGTTTTATAGGAAACGGGTACTTGGGACGCATTTTTCTCGGGATCATCTGAACCAGATTCTCTCTGAAAACAATCGCCTATGGGATGTCTCTTCTGTGTCCAGCTCAGAAGGAACTGTTAGTAACAACATCAGAGCCCTAGATCTTGCTGGGTGAGACGCCCCCCCCCTTTTTTTTTAGATAGTGAAACTTTTCGTCATAGTTACAAAACTGGGATTTAAAAAAATAAATGGAATAATGATATCAGAAAATGACACCTATCACTCAGACTTTACAGATTGCATATAGTAGGCACTTAACCCAAGCTTAAGTGGTGATGTTGCCCCCGAATCTACTCTTCTCATTCCCAGTTCCTTAACCAATCCATATATGGCAGGAGATGAAGGCCTTCATCATCGTGGTCATGCTTCTTGGATGCTCTAATGTTTATCAATATTCTTCCTAAAAGGTGGCTCTGAGAACTGAACATAATACCCCGAAGGTGGTCAAAACCAGGGAAGAGCATGACAGATTGAAAAGTGAAAATCACTCTTAAGATCTTATTGATTCCGAAGTGAATACCAATAAATATGTACCGAAGAAAAAATGCCATAGGAAGTAGGAACAAATAAATTTGGCTTTGTTTATTGTGTATGTGATGAAATTAGTGTATCTGGTGTGGGGGATGAGTGCAGAATCTCTTTGCTCTATATGCTTGCTGGTTTAATTATGTCTTTAAACATTCACATGTCTAAAGGAGAATTTACCACTTCACTGGATGGAGGTTTCCTCATTTTCAAACGTATTTGTGCTTTTAAAATGAGCACTTGTATGTGCAGATTGAGTAATAGTGCAGGTGACCATCTAGGCCACACGACTTGCTAGAGCCTGTGTGCAGGCAGCTGTCAGGTGTGGGTTTTGTGGGCTTTGTGGGTGTGGCTTCATGAGTGAATTTTCATGTAATTGCAAGTGCAACATGGAACTAATTGTTTTTGTATTTTGAATTGTGTGTAAATTCCAGATGACTACTTTCATTGACTATTCTTTAAAGTGAACCTATTTGTATGTGTTACCCCTCTTTCATTATATCTGTTGCAGTGGCATGAGACACACACACACACACATATACACACACACGTTATTTATATATAGGTATACATAATATGTATTTATGAATAATGGAGGAAACTAAACTGGAATAAAATTACTTCAAACTGGAGAAACTATGTTATTAGCTTATAATTAAATTTGTTTTGGTCATACAGAGTTCCTACAGGTCATAAGACATTGCAGAGCCATGATTCCAAAAAAAAAGCAGAAGAAAGGCCACCTTTGGCAACAGAGTGTCAGAAAGATACTACAGAAAAATTGGGTGTGTCCGATGCTCTCACCCTCCCTGTTAGAAGAAAACTGGCTTGGGATGAAGGCGGCGCTGGTGATCAGATACATAACCATGAAAGAAGAGTGGAAGAAGAGAAAAATGAAAATGACAAGCAAGATTGTAGAGAGGAGGCCAAGGAATTAGAAGAAAGTGATAGTGATGTCAAGAGAGACAGGATCCAAGCAGGGTGAGTTTTTAATTGTCCGTTATAGGAGATCACTTTTCCTCTACATTGTGCTTTATGGTTATGTACTTAATTTGATGTAAAAGGCAAAAGATTTATTTGATATTACATTTGTTAGTAATCAAGTAAAATGACTGTGAAGTTTTCAAATGTGTAGACAAATCACAGCATATGTTGCATAAGTATCATAAAATAGGTCCCTTTATTTGACACCACTAAAGTTAAGAATTTGGCTCACGTATTTCCTGTGGAATACAGAGCCACCCTAAAGTTCAGTTGTCCTGTGGCCCCTTCCCCAGAATACCTTGCCTTTCTCATTACTCTTTCAAATTAGTGTGGGGCATTGGTTGTCCTGGCCAAGGGCATTTCAGGATAGCTGTTTGGAGTAAGAATCAGCCCTCATCCAGCAAGGTGAGTCAGTTATCTGTACTTTATAGCATCAGGTCTCTTTGTTATGAATAATCTAGATTTGATTACATTTGATAATGGAAATGTCCCTCTTGTAAGTTTAGAATTAACCCTTGCATATCAGTGACACACATGTCTTGATCATGTTTTTGCAGAGAGACCGCTTCCCTACCAAGTGCTTCAGTAGCAGATGGGTCAGATTCTTCTTCTGTGTCCTCAGGAAAAGGTGGCCGGCTCCCAACTCCGAAGCTGAAAGAACTTGGTGGAGCCCCCAGGACTCATCACGATCTAACTACTCCTGCTGTTGGTAATAAGGAGAGAAGAGCTAGCAGAATCTTTTCTGCCTAGTGCTGTCCAGTTTGCTTTAAACGTGTTGCCTTCTGCATTCTTCCAGGGGGTGCTGTTTTAGTGTCTCCATCTAAAGTGAAGTCTTCATTCCCAGAACATAGGAGAAAAAAGTCTTCTCCAGATTTCTTAGGAGAAACTTCAAAGAATGAATCTAATAGGGTAAGATAAGAGTCATTGTTGGTGAATATGTTTAATGAGATGGGGATGGGAGAGCAAGGAAGCCAAATCTCTTTCTGATTTAAATAAATATGTTAGCACTATGCAGGAAATGCCTAACAACTTTAGCTCTAGAAGAAGTACTATTTCATAAAGTAAGGTGACTGGTGACTTGCTGTTAGTGAAGTATACACTTGAAATGGTTTTTCTAGTAGTGGAAATTAATTCCCTGATCGCAGCCCACCACCTACTGCCATTTGTAAATAAGGAAGCAAACATTAATGAGATGGCTTGTTGGGGTTTAGGGTATATAGTCTATGGTCTAATTTAGAAATTGAAACTATTATTTTGGCTGTATTAGCTCTGTACTTTAATCAAGTGAGCTGACTTTTCATAGATGAAACATGTATAGTCTTAGAATAAATAAGGTGGCTTATTGTAACTTAATTTTTATTTTTAAATTTATTTGATATTGTGCAATAGAGAATAGCAGAGCAATTTCTTTACAAGCTGGTTAGCATCAAATACTGATTGGTTTTAATTGAAACTTCAGAAAACAGTTTTTGTAGTAGTGGTTTCAGGTTTAAACAATTTTAACCCCCTTCGTGTGTCATTTCAAAAGAGAAAAATCCTTAACAATTTTGATATAGTAAAGTGCAGATGCAACTTTTTTCAGAAGTAAAATTCGGGCTCGGACCTTGAGAGCCAACGGTGGCCTGGATGGTGTGGCTTGGTTTGCTCGCCTGATTGATGACTGCTTTGGTTAGAACTACACTGACTCCTTAAGAGAATAGCAAAAGAAACAGGAAGTGAAGGCTAAAGTTCATCCTGTAGTTTAAGTTTCTCTAGGAGCTTCTGATTTGTTTGTTTGTGATGCATAATTTTGAAAACTACATATCATTAGGCTACATAATACAATTGAGTTATAAAACTGTTCTATTAATGTTTTGTTCTTGGGGTCTCTGTCAGGGTCCTGAAGTAGTACTGAGTAGTAGTATAGTAGAGTAGTACTGAATGTACATTCTAGTTTCTGTGGTTCATTTTTATTATGGTCAAATTAGAAATTTTTGAATAATGTGAAATAAATGAATGCTACCCTAGCATTCCAGGCTGCATCCTAATAGGCAATATGTAAGAGGTGAATAACAGCTTTGAATTTGAAAATATTTGCATGCTACAGATTGCAGGTGATTTTCACTAGATTTTTCAGCTATTCATTGAGTAAAATCACATTGAATAAAAATGGCCCTGTTCAGATAATGAGTCCAGGAATTCTTAACCCCTTTGTGTCTCGGATCCCTTAGGCAGTCTGATGAATAGATCTACAGTTTAGAGTAGTGTTTTTAATGGAGTAGAATAAATCTGTGGGATTACAAAGGAAACTAATTGTACTGGAATGTGCTTATCCAATGTGAAATAATGATATAATAATAAAATGTAATTATTTCCTTAAATTTTATTGAATATAAATATGATGCCATTAAATATTATTAAAAGTTTTAAAAATATTTAAAAGTTAAATTTTTTTAAAGTTCACAGACCCCAGGTTAAGAACTCCTATGTTTATGTTAGTATTTTGTTTTAGAAGTTAGTTGGAGGAACTCTTTTGATCAGGTAGTTTGTACCCAATACAGGTGAGCTCTTTCCATTGTTTGGCAGCAGTCTCAGTTCACAAAAGGGAGTTACTCTGTGTAGATTTAAGTTCCATATAGATATTATTCCCATATAGTTAATCTCCAAAAGAGAAAAAAGTAACAGTCAAGAAACTAAAAAGATTCTCCACCAGTCAACCCTTGACTTGTAAATGATGATCACTCCAGAAATTTGCATTTTTAGCATTAAGATCTTTTGCATAGCTGCAATTTTTCTGTTTCTGTTTTCTCTTACACATCGAGAAGAATTAAGACCTAGAAGCACAAAAGTGAGATAAATCAAAGCTTTTCATAGGATTGGTTTAGGAGCACTTGTAGAAAAGATTTGATTCATTATCACTGGGGAAGATAAAGCCATTGGCTGTGGAGAGATAAGAAAGGTTGGTAGGGCTTTGCTGTCAGCTGAAGCTAGGAAGCAGTGAAGTAGCCTAGGGGTTTTAATGCTGAGTGAATAAGTTAGAGAAAGCACTAAGTATGTTGGTTTGAAGATCCAAGATGCAAGGACTAGTTAAGAATGAGAAAGGTATCACCTTTATCTTTCTTTTTTAAAATAAATCCTCCTTTATAGAAATTACATACTTTAATGTTTGCCATGTTTAGCTGTTTTAATAGTTACATGGTTTTATTTAAAGAAGAGAAATGAGTGTACTTTAGTCTAGCTCTCATATAAAGCTTGAGCTTTTATCATTTGAACCACAGTCTTCTGATAGAGGCCCCACCACCGGCTAGGGTCTGCATACTTATAATGTAGGGAAAATAAAATCTAAGGGAGAGAACCACTTTAGCTCTAAACCTAAAGAGACAAGCAGATATCATAGGAATTCACTTAGGAATTGTCAGGCAGGGGGAGAACATCAGCGATCAGCAGTTCAATGAGTATTTACCATATAAATATTTATTTAAAGCGTCCAAAGCCCTATTTTTAATCTATTTTGTTCTTCTTACAACTTTCTTTTTCTTTTCTTTTCTTTTTCTTTTGGCGAAGCAATTGGGGTTAAGTGACTTGCCCAGGGTCACACAGCTAGTGAGTGTCAAGTGTGTCATCTGAGACTGGATTTGAACTCAGGTCCTCCTGACTCCAGGGCCTGTGCTCTATCCACTGTGTCACTTAGCTGCCCCCTTCTTGCAACTTTCTAATCGGGAGGCATTACTCCTGCCATACTGCTCCCATTCCAATTAGCATTCACTTCTTTTCTCTTGTATCATCATAAGCCCTTCGTTCTGTTTTTTTTTTAATCTTTTAGAAAGAACTTGGTCCTAGACCCTTATTGACTCCTCTGGCAGCTGGTTTGAAAACAGTGGATCCCCTCCCATTGAGAGATGAGATTGAAACCAGTATTTCCAAATCGGGTGGGGCTCATCCAGGCCCAAAGCATCCTGAGCATTCCATAAAAGTCCCCGTGCAGGGGTCTCGGCCTCTCTGTGCTCCATCATACTGGAATCCATCTTGTCGAATTCAGGGGTCGCTCAGGAATGCAGAGTTCCAGCATAACGGTGAGCTTCTATTTTATCTTGTTCTTTAAAACCTATAGCATACTGATATATATATATATATATATATATACACACACACACACATACATACACACACACACACACATATATACACACATATATATACACACACACACGCGCACACACACAAATCCACATGCATGTATATGTACATATACCCACATATACACATATGTGTTTATTGTTTATAAAGATGATGTCAACAACATTGAACGTGTCTCATGACTGAAGTAGTGAGATTGACAACTGGTAGTAATGTATAAAACAAACTTCTTACTTTATAGCCACATACATATTGTGAAAATGATGTGATTCGTTAGTGTTACGTACGCTGTTAGTTTGTACATCCAACATGTGATATTTAAATTACAGTAGAGACAGTTCAAATTGGTAACAACAGCAGCTGAAGGATCCCCCTGCCAATAAATCAGATGAGTAATAGGCATTGTCCAGCTGTGTGCATGTCCAGCTTAGCAATTATCATCTTAGCACTGTCAGTCTGACAGCCTGGTCCACTATTTGTAGTGGACACCTTTACTAGATAGCTGTATCATGCTTTTATATTTATAAAAATTATGAAATTGATATTCTTTAGTAGTCTGCCTTCTGTTAAGTGGTTTTATATAAAGGAGTCAGCTATTTAGAGCCAGAACAAATCTATTTTGCTTTTTTCCCCCCCATAGGAAACATTGTGAGCCCAAGAACAGGCCTTTACCATTTACCTCACCAAGAAGTCAATGATGAAGGTAATTTGCTAAAAATTGAGTGAGACTTGATTGAATGTAAGGTTTCTAAAAATTACCATTTCATGGATCCAGCCCACAAATCAGTGTTTGGGTCTAGAATGATATTTTATATATTTTAATTGCCCATGTTTACTTGTATTTTTTTTCCTCAGAAACCCCTTTCCCCCAGTTGAAGAGCAAATACATTTTTTTCTCTGCATAATTTTCACTCTCGCTGATTGTCATTAGTATCAGTAGGAAGAGCTCTGAAAGTTTGATGAGAATGTTTGAAGAAGGTATAAATGACTACTAACAAAATATGCTTGAATTTCTCAATTATTAATTTGATTACTAAAATACCTGTATTTATATTCACGCATTTCAGGGTTTAATATTTTTCCCCCTGCATTCCTAGGCCTCTGAGGCCTCTTTTTGAAGATTTAGCAAATGGTCATTGAATTATTATACATTTAAAAATGCATATACTTGAGATTTCTTAATGCACATTTTTTTTAAAAGGTAGCCTTTTTTTTTTTTGCCATTAAGTATTCAGCCAAATTTTCCTGAATAGACTACTCTGAGAAAGAAAATTGAGTACTTAACTGAATTTGTTGTTGTTCGGTAGTGTCCAACTCTTTGAGACCCCATTTGGGATTTTCTTAGCAGAGGTACTGGATCGGTTTGCCATTATCTTCTCCTTACTTTACAGATGAGGAAACTGAGGCAAACAGGGTTAAGTGACTTGCCCAGGGTTCCATAGCTAGTAACTGTCCGAAGCCAGACTTGAACTCACCAAGATGAGTCTTCCTGACTCCAGGCATAGCACTCTATCCACTGCACCACCTAGTTGCCCTACTTAATTGAATTACAAGCTCCCAAAATTAGAAGCAGTTTCTTTTTCTCTAAATTGTCTTAAAGTTTTAAAAATGTGCCATAATTCTCATAGTAGGGAACATATTAACATATGTTCTGCTTTTAAGAGGAAAGAAACCCAGAATTATAAGTAGTGTTAATGGGTTGGAAGCGACAAGGCTGGGGTCTAGTCCCACCTTTCCTCTTGGCCAGTTTGGTGACTTTGTTCTGTGTCACTCCACATTTCTGGGACTCAGTTCTCTCATCTATAAAATGAAAGGTATGGTCTATTAAGTCATCTTGGAGCTTCTGGCTTCTAGCTTTCCTATTCTGATGCTGTTACATTATAGGACTTGTTGGTATTTATGGCTATGTTAGTTTCCTTTTTACTGAGTTGTTATAAATACATACAAGGAATGATAGGTTTTGGTTACCCTGACTTGTGATTGTGGATTTTTCCATTGTAGATGATGACAGATTGTCCCAGATTTCTGCTCGGTCTGCAGCCTCTAGTCTGATGGCTTCTCAAACTTTGGCACGTGCTCAGAAAAGGAAAGAGAGTTTTTGGGGCAAAAAATAGTGCTCTTTATGAATAGCTCTTTCCATTTTGGTGACTATTGCTGTGATTATTTTTTTTCATTCCAAGGTTTTTAAAGTGTTTGGGATTCTTGTATTTTGGGGGAAGGAGAGGTTGGCTTTGTCTAGGGATATGAGTAACTGTATTCTAATAGCCATTTCAGTTCAGTCATTTTAATTTTTTTTCTTTATGTAGACAAATTGAATTTTAACTTTAAGTTAATTGCCATTTTAAACTTACCTGAAAAGGTACTAATGGATTTACCTAGTCCTTCACATGTTCTGAACTTAACTATTTCTCATCAAGCATAGTTTGTAGAATTGAGAATTACATCTATGTTACCAAGAGTATTCTGAAAAGTTAAAGTGTGTAAAAACTAAGAACTAAGTTTGAAATGTGTGGTTTTGTAGGATTGGTTACCTATGTTTATAAATTAAAGATGTCATAAATTGAATCTGTACCCACAATGTTCACTTCTAGATTTTTTTTATTTTTAAAAAATGTCCTTCGGGATATAGTTACTCTTAGTATGATTAAAATAATTGTACTTAGGTTGAAAATGTTAACTGTATATATATTTTTTATCTTATATAAGAAATTTGCTTAAAAATATGTATATTTTTGGTCTCTGTGTTTTTGATTTGTATAAGAGCTTGTCTTACATTTTAATAATGTTTGAAGGTGGAAAAGTTATTTGTACAATGAAGCATTGAAACTTTTTAGACATTTTCAAATAAAAAAGATCAAGTGTGTTTGGTTTCTCCAGGAAGTTATTTCATGGAACAGTGGTAATCTTTTTACAGGGTTTTTCCTCCAAGAGCAAGGTGACCAAAATTTTCTATACTTCCTTTAAAGCTTTTGTTACAATACAATAGAAGATGAGTCCAGATCTTTCACCTTTTTGTGACGGGGGGAGGGTAAGAATGGACAGCTGTGAACAGAGAGAAGGGGACGTATAAGGGTGACTCAAAGATAGAAACAAGCAGTCCTGGCAACAGATCATCTGTATGGGATGGGAGCTGAGGTGACTGGAAGCTTGGTGATACCCTAGACAGTAGTAGGGAAATTCATAAGACAGGAAGGTTGGAAGGTGGGGTGGGAGGGGAAGATAATCTGTCCTTATGGTATTCATGTTTTTTATTTTCTGATAAAACTCCAAATGTCCCTAGTTCATAGTTTTAATTATTTAAAGTCTGTTACAGAAATCAATACAGGTAATGATGATGCAATGTGTGTCTTAAAGCCTTTTTCATGAAACACCAACACCCGTTAATGAATAGGAGAATCACCACTGTTCAGCATTGTTCTCAGATACTTGGTTTTGTCCGGTAAACTGTTCAAAAATTACAGTTCCCTCCCAAATATCATAACATGGGTCTAGGTATCCACCATCTACTTAAATCTCAAATTCTTATTAAAAAGAACTATTTTTCCCTATTCAAACCATATTTGATATTGAAAATATAGATAAAAAGGAGCTATTATTTTGATGAAATTTAAGATTGAAAGCACAAGAACCAACTCTGTATACTGTACTTAGTGACTTGAGATAGCGTAGCTCTGTCTGTAGTGACCTACATATATAGCTAATACGAAGGCATTTTTGGGTGGAGGTGCTGAAAGGATTTTTCTGTTTCCGGTATGTGGTAAGACAGCTTGCTTCTGACTAGTGCAGTGACTCAGCTACTCTACTGTGTGGAATTAATTACCTCTTTTATGCAAAGTATGTTAAGGCAACCAGGGTCCTAATGACATATGTCAGGAAATCCAGACCAGGTAAAATACCCACAGTAATTGGTCTGACGTGTGATGAAGGAAAGTTAAATGAAGTTTCCCTCTGAATATAAGCATGCTGTCAAAGACTGTTTTGGTAAGCCGTAAGATTTTGGTTGTTCCAAGAAAGGAATAAAACTTCTTACACTAACGTCTGGGCAGTAGGTGGTGCAGTGGATAGAGCACCAGGTCTGGAGTCAGGAGGACCTGAGTTCATATCTGGCCTCACACACTTCCTATTGATATGACCCTGGGCAAGTCAATCAACCTCTGCTTGCCTCAGTTTCCTCAACTGTAAAATGGGAATAGTAGTAGCACCTATCTCACCAAGAGTATTCTGAAAAGTTAAACTGTGAAGAAATAGTAGATAAAACTTGGAGTTGGGATATATGATAAAGAAATTAAGATAGTACACATGTGCAGGCCAATTATGTGAGTTGTAATGAGTGAGAGCTCTGAGCATACCATCAAGGAGGGATGAGCCCATAATGAGCAATTTAGTTTATTATATAATGTCCCAGATGAAACATTAAATCAGGTCAAAAGAGGTGAGTTCCTGGAGAAACCACATGAAAATTCAGCATAAGGGTAACATGACAATATCGATGCTTTGTTTCTCGAAATAGCAAATAGGATGCTAGGGTTGTGAGATTCTGCAATGAAAGTTCCTCCAGTATTTTCATTAACAAGAGAGAAGGCATTTGGCATTGACCTGTTACATCCTGTTCTTCGTGGGCAAGACAAGTCTGAGCAATAATTCTTGGGCACATGTTCTGAGTGTTATAAGAAGGTGGCAGGTTCTGTCAGCACCCCAAATTGAAATATAGTTACTAGAACGTACAGACACCACACCTCCCCCCACCAGCCCCATCCCTGTAAGGAGTGACTCTCATCACTTTTCAAGAAGACACATTTTTAAAATACTTAAAACCATAGAATTTCAGCTGTGATTTAGAGTCAAAGGAACTGGAATCCTGCACCTGCTACTACTTTGTTGCTGGTGTGACTTTAGACATCACAACCACTTGAAGACTCAGTTTCCTCATCTGTAAAAGGGTAGGAAGAAGGGGCTTGGATTACATGATTTACTAATGATGTGAACTCTACCATTTGAAGCAGTCTATTGTATTTATGCATGTCTCCATTTATTAGTTCTTCTTTAGGTTGAACCCAAATCTGTATGCCTGTAGTTTCCATCTGTGGATCCCTAGTTAGTTTTGTGTTCTAAAACTACATATGTATATATGTGTGTTTTTTATATATATATATTATATATATATATATATACACACATATATATACACACACACATATATAAAATACATATGTATATATGTATGTGTGTATATGTATGTGTGTGTATCTATACACACTCACACACATATATATATATACATATAAATAAATATATAAAATCTCTCTTACATGAGACAGACCTTCAAATGTTTTAAGACAACAATGAGTCTTGAGTTTCTTTAACAGTTCCCCCCCTTTGGTGATTTTGAGACAATCTTATCATCTAGGACCCACCACCTCTAGACACATTTCAGTTTGTCAAACGACTATATGTATTTCTAGGTTCAAAAACTCTTCTGTTCATGTGTATTTTAGGAAAGGGGAAAAAAAAGACTCTTTACAAAGCCAGTTATAAAATCCACTAGAAGCCTATTACAGCTTCATTAAGAATCCCATTCATCATGAAAGTGGGGGAAGGAAGTAAGAGATGCTATGCAGCCTCCCTTGGAGCTGTTCTTTATTTGTAAAATGAGAGGATTGGTGGGTTGCAGTCCCTTTCAGACTGAAAGCAATAGTCTTGTGATCTTGTAACATACTAGGCGGCTACCAGGAAAAACTCATACTCGGAAGAGAAGAGGCATGTTCTGTGAATGCATACTGCATTTGCTTTTAATAAGTTTTGTCTCTTTTGGTAACCAAGATGCATGAAACTGAGGATAAGCAAAAAAGATTTTGCTCCCTGAAAAGAGATTCAGGGGAGACAGAATGAGAAAAGAATAGCCTTTGGGTTAATTGGATATGCCCAGGAAGCATTATATGCCCTCTCTCTGTTAAGTGGCAGATGGGGTAAATGAAAGAGCTAGGTAAGAACACGTTGATACCAACAGCACTGAAATGATGGGGAGCTGTATAAAAAAAGGTTCTCAACGTCAGACGTGTAAATGAGAAAAACCTTAAATGTTCTCCTTAAGGCGTAATAAGGACAACCAGAGTTGGAATTTTAATGTGAGAAAATTACAATATTATATGGAGGTTAAAATGCCAAATGGGATTTCATGGAAGTCGTCGGGAGTTTAATGAGTTGGAGAGGAGGGGTGACTTGGTCAGATCTACTTTTTAAAGTTACCTTGACAGCTCAGAGGAAGATGGACTGGAGTGAGAAGAGACCTGAGGCCAGGAGACCAGCTCGGAGGCGACTGTAATAGTCCAAGCAGGAGGTGATTGAGGTTCTAAGCTAGGGTGGTGACTAGAGAGCACAAGTAGCCCAGAGTTGGGAAGGCAGAAAGAAGAGTATTTGGCAATGGATTGGATTTGTAAGGTGAGAGTGAGGAGTGGCAGATGACACTGAGATTGTGGGTCTGGGAGATTTAGTGGTACACCACACAAAACGTCAAATTCAGATAGAAATGGGGGCCATTAAAAAAACCCCATGGACAGCACAGGCTTGCCGTGGTCTGTCGGGTCATGAAGAGTTGGATGCGACTGAACAACAGCAACGACAGTTTTGTATGTTGTGGAGTGTGGTTTTCTCACATATTCTAATACAGGTAACCATAATATTTAATTAGCTAGGACGCCTCAGTCTTCAGACAATATGGACCAATGGCACTTTATGTTAAAAAGGGAAATGGGAATGCCATTTTCATTTTACTTACAATAAAAGTTTCATGAATTTAGGCTAATTGTAGGGTGGTTCATTTTGATCTAGTGGCAAGTCAATTATGGAATGTCTTTTTAAAAATGCAATTTTGTTACTTTCTAGTACGTACATAATCATATGTTTGTGCATATGTATATATGGATGTGTATATATATACATGTACATGTATATGTATGTATGCATATATTCATACACACACCCACACACCCACACACACCCACACACACACACACACAGGGACCTCTTGTCTCCCTCCCTCCCCTTCCCCTGCCACCTAAGAGGAATAGCAAACCTAACCCCTTCCCGGCTCATCCTGCAACACCCTTTGGAGACAGTGAGCTTCACTCTTCATCCTACCACCCACTATTATCCCTATT
Organism: Vombatus ursinus; assembly: GCF_900497805.2. Classification (NCBI taxonomy): domain Eukaryota; kingdom Metazoa; phylum Chordata; class Mammalia; order Diprotodontia; family Vombatidae; genus Vombatus; species Vombatus ursinus. The sequence goes on from NW_020950098.1 coordinate 1,074,807, forward strand.
TCTACTCCTGTACTTCTATCTATCCCTGTATTAATCTTTTACCAGCCAATGGAAGGAGATAACGATCCCCGTCTTTCTCCTCCCATTCTCTCATCTCCGTACTCAACCCCACTCCATTATAGCCCACTCCAATCTTGCTTACTTCTATTGCACTTTCTGGAATTCCTGTTCCATAGTGATTAAAGTCCCTTTCATCCTGGACTTCTTTCTCTCATAATCACTGAGACCAGTGTCTTTTCTGGTGACACTCACCACATCCCCATTTATTCCCTCCAGTCCTATCTGTAGCTTCTCTCACACCTTCCTCTCTTGCCCCCAGGTCCTGGACAGGGGGGTTAGAATACTCTTTGTTCCCCTTTGTCATTTCCAGACTCTACTTTTATCTCCATCACCCAGTAACCTTCTCTTCTTTCAAGTCCACTCCATCAAAATTTTCCTCCCAAACTAAATTATGATAGGTGTAGCAAACTGAGTCCCACATCATTTCCTTTCTCAACGAGTTTAGTATCTGGTTTACCAATTTGCTCACCTCCCCCAACTCCTGCCCTTATACTTTGCTGTGGTTGTTGAGTTGTGTTCAATTCTTCATGACCCGATGGACCATAGGCCATTCCTACACGAGGGGCTCATCTTCTGATGTCACATATTTTAGCATTTTAATACTGTCCATAAGGTTTTCTTGGCAAAGATACTGAAGTGGTTTGCGATTTCCTTCTCAACTCATTTTACAGATGAGGAAACTGAGGCAAACAGGGTGAAGTGAAATGCCCAGGGTCACACAACTAGTAAGTGTCTGCAGCCAGACTTGAACTCAGGAAGACAAGTCTTCTTGACTCCAAGCCTGGCACTCCATCCACTGCTCCACCTAGTTGCCACCTACTGACTGGGCATATTAGAAATTCATGTTATCCAACATTAACTGGACCCTCATTGCAACAAGGCAATAATTTTATTCCTCTCTAATTGATTTCCTATCTCACTCCTCACAGCAGTTATTCCAAACTTTCTTTTCCCTCCTCAAGTCACCCCCCATCTCCTCCCCATCCTCATCCCTACCTTCTTGACTAAAGAAAAGAATTCAACTCCTACTTCATGGAGAAAATTGAGGCCTTTGAATGAGAGCTAGAGTTCCCTCTTCTCTCCATCTCAAAATCTCTTGACATCATCTCCCACTCTCTCCTCTTTTCTTCTAGTCTCTGACAAAGGGGAGCCAAAGCCAACCATTCTACACATCCCCTCTCATCTCCTTAGCATGTTGCATTCTCAATCAACTTTTGTCTCTCTTGATTCTTCAGCCCCTCTCTATCAATGGATTCCTTCCCTACTGGCTTCAAACATGCTTCAGTTTCCCTTTCCCTCATCCTTAAAAAAACAAAACAAAAAAATCCATCCTTAGACTCTACCATCCTCACAAGTTATTGTTTTATGTCTCATGTCTTTCTCAGCCAAACTCTTAGGGGAAGAAAAAAGAAATCAAAAAAACTGTCTGTTTATCACCTGCACTTCCTCTCTTCTCCTTAACCCTTTGCAAGCTGGTTTCTGACCTCATCTCTGAACTGAAACTGATTTCTCTAAAGTTGCCAGCAATCTCTTAATTGCCAAATCTATGATCTATTCCCTCAATCTTAAACCTTGACCTCTTGGCATCATTTGGCACTGCTGACCACTCTCTCCACCTTGATCCTATCTCCTTTCTGGGTTTTCATGACACTATTCTCTCCTGGTTCTCATTCTAACTATCTGACTGCTCCTTCTCAATCTCCTTTGCCGGTTTAGATTTCAGATCGTTCACTTCTCCTTTCCCACAATTGAAGGTGCTCTTTTCTTTTGATAATCTCACTAGAAACCAACATTCTAGCTGTTACTTCTATGCAGATGAGGAAGTAGGGAAGGAAATGAATGTTCATTAGCACTTACTATGTGCCAGGCACTGTACTAAATGCTTTCTCATTTGATTCTCCTAACAACCTTTTGAGGTAGGGGCAAACAGAGGTTAAGTAGTTAAATCCAGAATCATACAGGTAGTAAGTATGTGAAACCAGATTTGGACTTAAGTCTTCCTGATTTCAGCCTCAGGGTATCCACTGTACCACTGAGCTGCCTCAATCCAGAGGTATATATCCAGCCCCAGTCTTTCCCCTGAACTCCAGTCCCACATCACTAATTGACTGCTGGATATTTCAAACTTCACTGTCTTATCTTAAGATATCTTAAGCTCAACATGTCCAAAGCTAAACTCATTGTCTTTCTGCCTAACTCCCATACTTTCTTATTTCTGTTAAAGGGACCTACACTCTTCCAGTCTTCGTGGTTCACAACATTGGCATCATCCCTGACCCTTCCCTCTCCCTTATCCCACATATCCAATCAGTTTAAAAATCTAACTTTTTATCTTCACAATATCTTTCTCATCCAACCCTTTCTCTTGATTATTGATTGATACTAGAGTAATCTAATGGACTCTTGTCTAGTATGGCTTAGGGGACCTCTTTTAATGAACAAATAAGAATGATCTAGCATATCAATTTTCACAAATGACGCTAATAACATTAATTGTTTAACAGGGTCTTATGTCTGATACATACTTGCTGTGTGACCCCGGGCAAGTCACTTACTTGTTCAATGCTCTGAGAAACTCTCTAAAATGATAAGTTGCAGAGAAGGCACTGGCTTATATTTGAGAGAGAGTTTCCTCCCTTGGGAGTTTCTTATACCAATGAAATCTTGGATATAGGCCTTTTGTCCACTTTTTTAACATTTCCTGGGAATGTTGTTCATGCTATTAATTGTTTTCAGCTTATAGTGGAAAAGTAGATTTCAAATTAGTTTTGAATTATCCTAAATCTTTAATTTTAATAAAGTTCAAATTAATGAGGTAATTTAGTCTATAGTTTTCTTTTTCTGTTTTGACTTTCCCTAGTTTAGGTGTCAGAACCACAACTGAATTGAATCAGTGGATGTATGTAGCCACATTCAATAATTTCACAAACTCATTTCTCACTGAGATGGGGTTTTCTTGGTGTTGAGGATGGAGACATTCCAAAGCTCCTAAGACAGGGGTTCTGTTCTGACTTTGTGAGTCAACATCTGGTACCCTTATCTTTGTCCCATCCATTCCCATCAGGCTAGACTGTAAAATACTTAAGGTGGCTAGCTGACCTGTTCTTAGACAGCATTATTACAAATGTGGAAGCAATAATTACAGCTATATATAACGGTCTCTCTCTGTTGTTGTCCCTCATTTTTGAAGAGGACCAAAATGACATCACTATGTTAGAGTCAAGTTTTAGTGTGTATGAGTGTGGCTGATCAGACCAATAGAAACTCGGAATGTTCTACCACAGGTCAGGCACAAATAGTCCATGTGAACATTTGGGGTGGATTCTCTTAAGTTTGCATATCTTGCGTTTCTTGTGAGCTACCTCAATTCTGCTTTGCTCATAGGGCACAGCATCTTTTCTGATGTGGGCACACCGTGCTGAGCAGTCCTGTGTCTCTCATGTCACATAATCAGTTCCACAGTTCTTAAGAGAAAGCTTGAGAGTGTCCTCGTCTCGCTTCTTCTGACCACCATGTGAACGCTTGCCCTGGGTGAGTTCTCCATGAAATAGTCTTTTTGGCAAGCATTTTGCATTCGAACAACGTGGCCAGCCCATCGGAGTTGTGTTCTCTGAAGCAGAGTTTGAATGCTTGGTAGTTTAGCTCGAGAAAGGACCTCAGTGTCCAGTATCTTATCCTGCTAGGTGATCTTCAGAATCTTCCTAAGACAATTCAAGTGGAAGCAACTCAGCTTCCTGGCATGGTGCTGGTACACTGGCCAGGTTTCACAGGCATACAACAATGAGGTCAGCACAACAGCCCTGTATACCTTCAGTTTGCTAGGCAGTCTCTGTATTGTCTCATTGAATTCCTAGAATAACTCTGAGAGAGATAGGTACTACAGATGTTATGACTCCCATACTGTGGATGAAGAAACTGAGGTTCAGAATGACTCAATGCCTCACCAACCCAGCCAGTAGGGATTTGAGGCAAGATGTGGGATCATTGTGCTTTCTATTACCCAGCAATTAGACTCAAATTTTTTGGACCCCTCTTGTGATTTCATTGTCAGAGTGAATTCCCAGGTGAAGAAATTCTTTCTACGAAGGTAGATTAGCATCTACTTTGTAATTAATAGTTTTAGAGAATTATTTGAGGGCATTGAGAAATTAAGTAACTTTGCATATGGTCAAATAGCCAGTATATACCCAAGGTAGAACTTGAACCATGCCTGACTCTAAGGTCAGTATTTTGTCCACTATACCATTTTGCCTCTTTGACAGTTCAGTTACCATACTCATTTAGATTTTCTTGTGTATCTTCTATCTTTATGTTCTCTTAATCTAGGCTTTGCAGTAGATAGAGCACTGGGTTTGTTGTGAGGAACAACGTGACCTCAGATACTTGCTAACTCTGTGACTCTAGCAAGTCACTTAGCCTGCCTCAGTTTCCTCAGCTGTAAAATGGGGATAATAATAGCACCTACCTCCCAGAATTGTTGTGAGGATCAAGTGAGATAATATTTGTAAGGCACTTAGCATTGTACCTGGCATATAGTAGGTACTTAATAAATGCTTGTTCCCTCTTCCCATTCCCCGTAATCCATGCAAGTGGTTTCCATTGTTTTTTAGTCGTGACTAAATCCCATTTGGGGTTTTCTTGGCAAAGATATTGCAATGGTTTGCCATTTCCTTCTCCAGCTCATTTTATAGATGAAGAAACTAAATAGGCAATGTAGGCTATCCAGAGGCCCAGGGCTGTAGCTTTGGGTTTACATGATTGAGTTCAATCTTGGGAGGTATCTCTAAAAAATCTTTCTCTTTAACTCTTTGTTTCTATTCGAGTTCTCCCTAGGGACTTCAGAATTTGGCCTATTTTCATGAATTATGCTAAGTTCCTGGCCCAAATTTCCGGAAGAGAAGAATTCCTGGACTAAGCGGAGAACTTTGAATGTTGATGCTGTATTATAGGAGCTGGAACTTAGGAGTGGTGGAGGACAGAACCATAACGTGGAGGAGTAAACCCAGACCTTGTTGTCTACTAAAAGAGCTTCTTTATGTGTAAAATGATGTGACTGGACTTGATGATCTTAATGGTCCCTGATCAGCACTAATTCTATGGTCCTATAAGTCTATATTGTTATATCAGTCCCTAAGGGAGGTGGGACTTATCATGGGTGAAAGGAGAGTTATTTTGACTCTCTGTGAACTCAGGTACAAATTCTTTTCTATTTCTCACTTTTTATTTGGAAATAAAGTCTATCCTGTATTCAGTATATTGTTATCCTGAAGGCTTGCAAAGGAACTGAGATCCCTTTTACCTTTTCTTCATATACCTATACATAAGCTCATGTCTGATGTTCTCAGAGTAAAGGTATAGACCTGACAGGATTGAATGAACCATGTCTGTTTAAACCCATGGCTGAGGTTCTGGGTTAGTTTAGGCTAAATGTGATTCAGGTTGGCCCAGTGGATCTAGTTCAGAATTGGAATGAAATGAGACACTTGTAGTCCACCCAACATTTAACGAAAAAGACGTTTGCTCAACAGCAGTATGGAAAATAAGCAGCAAGGACAGAGTGCTGGTTATAGTGCACACAGCTCCCCTTATGTCTGTCTGGAAGGGGTATTAAGGCACAAGGGTTGTTGACTCATATGAAAGTGGGACAACTTTCAAGTGTGAGGGGCACCAACTCTTCCTGGGCTGACATAATGCCACTAGCCCTAGTCCCTTGTACTAATCAAGTCTCAGAGACAGTTTCTCTACCTTTTAGAGAACCACTAGCTCTGCCTACATGGGAGGGACCCTAGTAGATCTTACTCCCCTCACATGGGACTAGGGGTTAATGGTGTATGTTTTAATGATGATTGCTGCTTATACTTGGACAATGGGGTTAAACCATGTAGTCTGGCATGTAATTCAAAATGAGCAATGATGTAAAGGACTTTTTTAGGATGTCCTTTAGGATTTCGAATAGATCAAAATCTTCAAAGCTTGCTGGAATTGACCTTATCTCTTGGGATGGATAGAGGGGTGGTATTGTAGATACCAAATCAAATGTTTAATGGTGGCTCACTCAAGACTTACTTCAGGGCATTGTTACCCTCAGACCATGCAGGTCAAGAGTACCTTGGGATTTAATGTTCTCTTGACTGATAATGTAGACACCTGGAGGACATGAAAGTAACCAGAAAAGACTAACCAGAAAAGAATATGCTGACCTATTATTGATCCCATCCCTACTGTACACAATGACAAAAGGCTACACCGCTTCCTTCAGTAGTGACCACCATTTTGGAAAGAGTACCAAACCATTTCAAAGAGGGGCATCTGACCAATTTCTGCATCTAAATAATAGTTCCCGCAATACTTATTAGACCTGAAGATGATGGAATTACTAATGATGTGGTTTATTCTGAGTGTGTAGATAAAACTGGCCAAAGCAACATGACATCTATAGTCGTCTGAGTGGAATAACCATTTGTTGTAACATAGGACCAGACATCATAGATCCTCTCAATTTTTCTCCTATGGTAAGGGTGTAATTTTGTGTGTTGAGGAGAGGGGAAGTTGAGTGACTATTTTCCCACTGGTACGCTAGAGCCAGCTCCAACTGGCTGGAAAAAACCAATTGTTATATTTTCAGTGTGAACATTTGTACTTCAGAAATGCTCAAATGTTACAAATCAGGGCTTGAGTTTTTGGTTTGTTAATTGTCTAGACAAGAAAGCAATGGAGAAAATGTTAGTAATGCCATTAAACTTAATAATGTACCCTGTACACTTTTCTTTTGTTTCAGAGAGCTGGTTGTTAAACATTTGCCAGTATCCCACTGCAGTATCCTATAAGACCATAAAACTGCCCATTGAACTTTATTTAGCACCTCTCCCAACATGTATCATTTATTAATGGGCATTATAGTCATTTATGTATGTTTCTCTGTAATCAACTTCATGGCCTGTCTTGTCTAAAATTTACATTTCTTAAAGCTACTTGTAGCTCTGTGGGTAGTAAGTGTTTAATAAGTGCTGAATTTACTAGTATTGACTTTCAGTTCCTTGTTGAGCTTTTTTTTATTTTTTTTTACTCCATCTCCCTAAAGCAGTGGTTTCTAAACTTATTTGGCCTACTGCCCACTTTAAAAAAAAAAAAATTACTCAGTGCCCCCCTGGAAATCTACTTTCCTTAACCCTTTGATGGTTTTTTTTAAAAATTTGCATCATTTCAAAAAAATATGAAGTATTAAAAAAGATGCATCTTTAATAATTTATTGTAAATTTGTGGTTTTTTCCCTTCTATTGACATTTTGATGACGAAACATTGCATCATGTAACTGTATAGTATTGTACTGTAAACAAATCATTACACGCACATATTCCTGCTGATGCATGCTGGGCTTCCTGACAATATGCGACAGGCTCGCCTTGGTGAACTTGGCCTCTGATCCTTTCTAACTTGCATTTTATGTGTTTGTTTGGAAAATAATGTAATCACTATGACTTTAACTCTGTCACGCAACAGATGAAATATGTACGCATGGTTTTTCAAAATTTTCTTCTTTTCTCTTCTTTCTTTATGCTTCCACCACCCCTTATTTTTATTCAGTGCCTCCCAATTGTACCTGAGGCTACTGCTGTCCCCCTAGATTGTTCCAGTACCCCCAGAGGATGGAAACCTCACCAGAGAGCTCAGTCCATTTAATCTCTGTACACATAATTTCAATGACCTGATCACACATGTAAATGAAAGAGTCTAAATTGGAAATTGAAGGTATCCTATGAAAGCAATAGAGAAAGTACATGGTAGGCATGATTAGGCAATTTACAAACAGGCAATGTGAAATAGAATTGGGGTAAAAGAAATCACCAAAGAAGTGTCACGAGTGAACCAGAAGATGGTCTGGTCATGGATGGAGAGAGCAAAGGATAACCAATAGACAGCCTGTGTGTTCCTTTGATATCCTTACTATGTCAAGAGAAGGCAAAGAATGACCCTAATTTATTGTGATGAGTTTATGAAATAATATAGAAAATGTATACAAAGGATGGAGAAGGATGCATGGGTTGTTGTTTATGTATTTGGAGGAAATACTCATTAAATGAGGTCCCAGATTCATGTGAGTAAATTATAAATGGTTCATGTACTGTCCTTCTCCCCAATTCCTTTACTCTCTATCCCCCAAGGAATAGAGAATGCTCTTCTTTTAAATGATCATAGCAAATGAACATTAATTATGATCATCAAATGTGGATAAGTCATACAGTGAATGAATAAAAAAAGCATTTATTAAGCACTTACTTTATGTTAAACATTATGCTAAAGGATGGGGATATAAACGAAAAAGCATAGGGAGTGGTAGCTAGAAATGGACATTTTGTTTTTGGAAGTTACAGGGATAGCGAGTGGGGCAATAGGGGAATAGATTGATACACTCCATCCAGGAACAATGGCCTAGTTGATTTGATTGTGGTTCAAAATTCTAGAAGTGGAGACATGGGGTGGGGTTGGGGGGGAAGAAAGAGTACAAGTGCAGAGGCTTGTTGAGGCCATGGAAAAGCTGGCTAGAGAGTGGGAAAGTGACAGGTGACATGAAGAGCCCACATACTACCTTTTCACCCATGGAATGTTGAAAGACATAGAGGAAGATTTGTAGTATATTGGGTTGATTGTCTGTGAAAGATTGATGGTAGGACATGGCAAAGAATTGAATATGGAAAAGGAGATGTGAATGGGTTGCAGTCTATGCCATGGAAGGGAGTAGTACTCATACTGATGAGATCATAGATTCATTGAAGTGTGGAGAATCTATCTATCTATCTGTCTGTCTGTCTATCTATCTATCTACTTACCTTTATCACATGTGTAAAAATCTGTGGATTTATTATGCACCAATAAATAATTAACTGTGGATGGTTTCAGACTCTTAGTATTCCGTAAGTAAAGAACCAAAGTTTGTCCACTGCTTTTAGGAAGCACAGTTAGGTCCTGGTTAGTGTGAATAATAAATCCCTTGATGTGGTTGCAAGTATTCAAATTCGTACTACTTGAGGTTATAATTATGTAAAATATGATAATCGGTTCAACCTTATGGAAACATAAAATGCAAATTTGAATGATGAGACCACTTAAGGGATTCATGCTAATCTGGCTAAAATTTCCAAACTGGGAGACTAGGTTTCAAGGTCCCTTTTCATGTTGAGAATATTGGCTTAGTGAAAAATGGAATAGCTTCTCTTTATGTTCTGGAATTCTCGTGGTAATTATTGTCTTCAAAAGATTTTATGAAGCTATGGCTGGAGACTTCACATTTCCATTGTAATCAGAAAGCAATTTTCTGTTTCAATTGTGCATGAAAATACAATGAACTTTCAAAGGGAAAATGCTAACTTGAGGACTTGTTGACCATTCATTGAATTGACTGGTGGGTTTCAATGGTAAAAGTGACTTGAGAATATTTGTACCACCTTCAAGTCCCTTTGGAATTGAATGTTGATGAAAAGTCTCAGCTATGAGGAAAGACAGAAATCTCTTAGGCATTTACAAATTCTGTTCTATAGAATCTGAGATTTGGAAGGGACCTTGGGTCAACAAGTCCAAGTTTCCTCCTTCATTCCTTCGTCATCTGACTTCTCCTTGGATGTGCCCAGTAGCTAGGAGGGAGGCTGCTTCATTATTGGGTAGTTGTGGTTAATTGAAAGTCCTTTCTTCTATTGAACAGCAAACTACAGCAGCAGTGTGGTTAAGTGGATAGGACTCTGTATCTTGGGTCAAGAAGACCTCTGGCATTTGCTGGCTGTATTATCCTGAACAAGTGTCTGAGCTTCAATTTTATCATCTGTAAAAAGAAGGTAATAATATCACCCATTTCCAGGGTTGTTTTCAGGTTAAGTCAAGTCAACAAGTATTTTTTAAGCACTTACTATGTGCCAGGCACTTTACTAAGCACAGAGGGTACAAAGAAAGGCAAAAAGCAGTCCCTGTCCTCAAGGTTTTCTTAAGGAGTTCACAGTCTAATAGGGGAGGTGATAACAAAACTATCTACATTTGAGCGTAATCTCAGAGGGAAGGCATTATCTTTAAGGAGGACTGGGCAGCAAGAAGACTTTAGCTGAGATTTGAAGGATGCCGTGGAAGCCATGAGGCAGAGGTTAAGCAGGGAGGTGAGAATTCCAGGAATGGGGGACAACCATTAAAAAGGCATAGCAGAGGGAGAGTGTCCATGCAAGAAACAGCGAGAGACCAGCGTCTTTGCATGGAACAGAACCTGGAGGTGAGTAAGGTGTTAGGAGACTGGAAAGATAGGAGTGAGTGGGTAATGAAGGACTTTAAAAGCTTCACTAGCAGATTTTATATTTAATCTTGAAGGTAATGAGGAGAGTTGATTAGATGGGATGTATATGTATGTATGTGTGTATGTATGTGTGAGTGAGAGAGAGAGAGACAGACAGACAGACAGAAAGACAGACACCTGGTCAGAATTGGACTTTAAGAAGATCAGTTTGACAGCTGAGGTTGTTGTAGGGGTCAAGTGAGATAATGTATGGAGCTCTATGTAAATGTCTATTATTATTATTATCATTTTTATTAATTTTGCTGGGATTCCTAACCATTGATCAAAGTTCTGTGCTCTGAAGTAATACAGGATTAGTCTACTCATTCTTCCCAATGATAATGAAATTGAAGATTGCCTTATATACAAATTGTCTTTGTTCAATCTCTATCTCTTTCTTTCCGTCTGTTCTCTTTGTCTCTCTCTTTGTTCTCCATGTCTCTTTTTCTCTCCTCTCTCCGATTTTGTATTAAGTGTTTTGTTAATTAATTACACCTCCCAGTAGAATATAAGCTCCTCAAGGGCAGAGGCCCTTTTTCCTCTGTAGTGCTGTGCCTTGCCTAAAGCTAGGTGACACAGTGGACAGAGTGCTGGGCCTGAAGTCAGGAAGATTTATCTTCCTGAGTTCAAATCTGGCCTTAGACTTTTAACTAGCTGTGTGGCTCTGGGCAAGTCACTTAACCTTGTTTGCCTCAGTTTCCTCATCTGTAAAATGAACTGGAGAAGGAAATGGCAAACCACTCTAGGATCTTTGCCAAGAAAGCTCCAAATAGGGTCAGGAAGAGTTGGGCATGCCTGAAATGACTGAACAACAAAACAACCTTGCCTATAGTAGATACTTGATAAGTGTTTGTTGAATTGTTGAATAAATGAATGACCTTAAGACTGTACCTAGAGGACCATAATCTGTGCCAGACTTCCTTTTTATGGCTCCTAGGATGTCACCATGTGCATATAAATGTTCATAATATCACACTAAACTATTCTTCTCACAGAGGGAAACTGCCCTGGGGTTGGGCAGGTTCTGGCATTGTCCCACACATATTCTTTCTTGCCTCTTCATTTTTGGTTACAGTCTTCCTCCATCTAGGGAGCTTTCTTCTTCCCTTTCATTGATCCAAATCCTTCTCATCCTTCTGAATGCATCTCAAGAACCTCTTCCAGGAAGACTTCTCTGATTACCTACACATACCTTGTCTCTGAACTCATATTGAATTTGTAGTTGGTATTTTAGAAGTATAGAGGCATTGTCCTAGACAGTTGGTTGTAGAGGCAGAAAGACTTCAGTTTAGGTCCTACCTTGGACACAGACGGGCTCTCTGACTTTGGGCAAGTTACTTAAACCTCTCAGTATTCTAGGAGTTGCAGAGAAGGGACTGACGTGCTTTGGTAGAGGGTGTTCCTCACCTAGAAGTTCCCTATTCCAAAGAATTCACAGGTCCAGGCTCTATCCCTACTACACAATTTGGTACTTAATTATACTTTAATTGTTTCCTGTAGGTCACTTTTACTTCCCTAAGATGGATTTTAGACTCCTTTTATCTTCCAAAATCTCAAGCATAGATAGGAGCTGGATATTCTAAAAACACCTAGGAAATACTTATTGTTTGATTTGTGGGGAGAAGTGGACTGATATAAACCCACATCAGGGCCGGGAATTCAATGAAAAATTTTACTCACATTGCCAGAGCCTTTCCCTATGATGACTGAATGAATAAATGAATAGATGAAAAAAAAATGATTGTGTCTGGTACATGCAAAGCACTGTGCTAAGTGTGAATATACAAAAGAGAACAAAAATAGTTCTTGCCCTCAAATGGAGGCAAGAACACATATGGAAGGGTTTCATCTGTAAGTCAAATGGAAAGGTCCCATAGGCCTTATGATGCAGTGACAAAACAGATGGTCAATATTTCTTCTTTATCAATGGATGACCTCATGGCAGGTTTGCATTTAATTTCAATATTACATTACATAACATTCTTAGCAACATGCCTAGAAATTTTTGAAGGTGAATTATTAATTAAGTTAACATTTATTTTGTGCCTACTATGTATGAGGTACTTTCTAGGTTGGGAGATACAACATGAAAGAGGACAAGTTCTACACCCTCATGGTTTATAGTCTAGGAGGGTTTCTGATTCTTTGATATTTCAGCAAACTTATCTGATCCTGGACCCCATTATTTCAGGGCCCTGGTCTCAACTAGGTAATATGTCTTGAGCTTATAAATTAAACTAATCCATTTTAATGAGTTGATTTGATTATGTGAAATCAAACTCAGGTGAGATTTTACCTCAGATGTGCCAATCAACCATTGCCTTCAGTAAACACATGGAAATGATTTAAATGATGGAGCTACAGACAAGTTTACCAAATCATACCATGTAGGTGGCTACCTACATTGTAGATGTGGAGGGCCACTTCACAGGATGCTTACTACTTCATCTGGTCTGTTTCTGTAATGTGTCAACCCAATTCCTCATATTTCTGTTCTTTACTTCAAATAATGTCAGTTCCATTCCTTTCTCACCTCCTCCAGATTCAGACACAATTGGTTGTAATGACAATATTGTGTCTAATGACTTTGTGCAGCCAATACTTAGCAAAATGCTCTGGAATATTTTTTTAAGGGCCTTTCGATCCAGCTCAGGAAGCAGAAATGACATATATGGAATAATTAAAAAAAACTAATTATGCTCATTGGCCACTTCCGTTCATAAAGCTATAGAAACACAGAGGGGAATAGAGATCCAAGATTACGCAGCCCAACCTCTCCCTCCCCTAGCCCCTCACTTCTCAGATGAAGAAACTGAGGCCCAGAGAGAAAAGTAGAACTCTGATCTGTTCTTTGTGGGTTCAATTAAATGAAAGAAGGAAGTGTTTGTGGGTCTTGAGGTAGAGTAATGCTGACTTCCAGTTCTTTCCCCCAAATCCTCCTCGTTTTACAAGTCATTGTCGAGAACACTAAACCACCAGGGTGAACCAGGGGAATCCCAATAGGCAGCTGTTGCCTTTAAGCATGCTTTCATTGGGTCATTGGTGAAGAGTTTTCTGGGACATCTTGGGGAGTAAATGGAGGGAAATAGGCCTATCTGTAAGTAAATGAGCCAGTGTACTCCAGAACTGATATTTTATTTCCTCAGCAGGAAAACTAGAAATTTTTGTGCTGTCATTCACACACACACACACACACACACACACACACCAGAATGGACCCCTTTCACCTTTCTTAATAGCAAATGTTTCAAAGGCAATCATTGATATTTTTATGTCAAATGAAGATTAGCAGTGAAAGGAGAGGAGAGTCTCACCTTATGCGCCCCAAATCTTCCCCATACTTGACCTTTCCAACATTAGTATGTAAAACACTCTTGTTTAAGTACAAATTTACCATTTAGGAGAGACATCAGTCAGAACTGATGTCTATTGAGGCATCTACAAAGAGCGGCTGCAGAAGTCCCATTGGGAAAAACTGTTTTCCTCAACATACCCAACTCCTGTTTTCCCCACCCTCCCACCTCCAGCGACTTCATGGGCCAAGCTGGTGCCCCTCCAAAGAGAGGCTCTGTGATCTGGGGCAGTATCAGCCTTGCCTCCCCTCCTCAGACTTTCATTTTGGGTGGGACACAATTAGGATGAGCAAGTATTGGTAGGTTGTGTGATCTTCATTCTTATCTCATTAAATTCTCTTTCCTCCCAAACTCAGTCCTCTTCCAAGCTTTCCCCTATAACTGTCAAGAGCACAACCATCTTTGCAGTCCCCCAGATCCACAATTTTAGTGACATCTTTGCCACCTCACTGTCCCTCGCCCTATATATCCAATCAATTTCCAAAACTTGTCATTTCTTCCTCCTACTCTTCTTTTCAGTTCTTTTCAAATCTATCCCCTTCTCTTTATTCATTCTAGTTCACATTCTATTCATTTCTCTACTGGACTTTTAAAATAATTTCCTAATTCGTCTCTGCTTCAAGTCTCTCCCTTCTCAAATCTATCCTCCACCTAACCGCTAAAGCACAGTCAATAAACATTTATTTAGCACCTACTGTGTGCCAGGCGCTGCACTAAGTAAGTACTGGGAATACAGAGAAAGGCAAAGAATAGTCTCTGTTCTCAAGGAGCCCATGGTCTACTGGGGGAAACAACATGTAAGCAACTATGGACAAATAAGATATAGAAAGGATAAATTGGGGATTAGCAGTAGAGGGAAGGCATTGATATGAAGTGGAGTTGGGAAGGGCTTCTTGCAGAAGCTGGGATTTTAGCTGGGATTTGAAGGAAGCCAGGGAAGACCGAAGGTAGAGATGAAGAGGGAGAGCATTGTGGGCATGGGGCATAGCTGGTGTATCACTCCCTTTCTCAACAAATTGTAGAGTTTCTCTGTTGACCCTTAGGGCCAAATATAATTTCATCTTTAGCTTGTCTTTTAAAATTCCTATTTTATAATGTACATAATTGTATATAATAGTATATGTATATAGTTTGTAAGTAAATACATACATATTGGGGGTGTTCATAATTTTTTTTACTGATATGGGTACATGATAAGAAAAAGTTTGGAAATCACTATTGTATGTGATCTTTAAGTCAGGGGTCCATATGTTTGATTAAAAAATGCATTTAGGTATTTCAATACAATTGGTTTCCTTTGTTAATTCTATGTGTTTCATTTTATCCATTTAAAAAATGATTCTGAGAAGTCCATAGACTTGACCCAATTGTCAAAGAGAACCAGGATACAAACACATTAAGAACCTTTGTTCTAAGATGCCTTCTGGTTCTCACATTCATTGAGCTAGTAGCTGTTTTCTCTTTATCATAGGTTGGTTTATTATATTAGCTTCAATCACTCAGGAGGACCTTGAGGGGGTCGGAGTACATGACAGGTGAGTTTTGGTGGAGCGATGGTGGCAAGAGAAGAGAGATCTCATAGAGAGGTTAGGCTTGCACAGGTAATTACAGGATGGGGCCATGAATGGTCAATAGAACTCACAGCATTATAGCTTTATATGACCATAGGATCATAGACCTAGGGCTGAAAGAGACCTTAGAGATCAGTGAGTCCAATCCCTTTATTACCAAAGCCCAGAGAGGTTGCTTGATTTGCCCAGCGCCATAAAATAAGTGACATTGCTAGGATTTAACTCCAAGTGCCCTGCTCTCTCCTCCATATTACTAGATTGTTGGTTGTGCTAAAAACTATAAGGAGGAGGAAGGTTATCTACTCTGACTCAGATAGATGACCTGGCATTTAGAATGTTCTCTACACAATCCTGTTTCTAAGGAAAAGAGAATTGACAAATCACATCAGGAGTAGTCTTGAATTGCAGTTGGTAGTCTGGTTGAAACTGGGATTGACATTGAGGCCTGAGATATAGGTAACCATCCAGCTCATGGTGAGCTGATCTGATCGGTTATTTATTCAGAAGCCTTTCTCTTCTGCACTCTTTTTTTGTGTAGGCCCTTAGGTATAGGCAGGGTTGGGGTGGAGGGTGTGTGGCATTCATCCTCTCTACTTCTTCTGTCTGGGAGCAGCCTCATTTGGACATCAATACATCTCATGCTTGCATTTAATTTTTTTAAGACCTTTTTTTTTTCGTAATTGACAAACATAAGCATTCCAATATGCGTTACAATACACAAAGCTGAGAGTTAGAGCTGCCATATTGGATGATGAAATCAGGATCCAAAAAGATCCCAACCATCTAGAACACTGGGCTAAATCTAGTAAGACAAAATTGAATAGAGAAAAATGTATAACATTATACTTGGATTCAAAATATTAACATTGAAGTATAAGAAAGGGGCGAGGGGTGTAGGTGTGTAACAATTTATCTGGAAAGGATATGTAGGTTTTAGTGTACTGCAAACTCAATATGGGCCAAAATATGGCAGCTACAAAAACTAGTTTAATTATGGTCTGTTTTGAGAGGCATAGAGTCCTGGACCCCGATCAGATCATATCTGGATTATCGCCTTCAATTTGGGGCATCCTCTGTTAGGAAGAATATTGATAAGTTGGAAAGCACTGGCGGCTGGGGAGATGGAAACCAGAAAGGGCCTGGAAATCACACTGTAGGGGGATTGGTTGACATACCTTGATACCAGGTACATGATGGCTATCTTAAATATTTTATATAGAAGAAGAATAAGACTTGTTCTGTATGTTCCCAGAGGGCAAAACTAGCTCAAAAGAAGAAAATGTCCCAAAGGACTTCCTTAGGATTTAATAATGGTTAACATTTGGATAGTGCTTTAAGGTTTGAGGAAAAAAAAAGTTTTATATACATGGTTTCAGTTTATCCTTACAGCAGCTCTGCGAGGTAGGGACTGTTCCCATTTTATAGATGAGAAAACTGAGGCTCAAAGAGGTTTAGAAACTTACTTCTATGAGAGGGTGTTTTTTCACCCAGGACCACGTTCATCACTGTTTCTCTTATGTACCACTCCTTCTCCTCCTATGTGGGTAGTGGGTTCACCCTGAGGCACAGGCTGGATGATTGCTCCTCAGTTATGTCATAGAAAGGATTCCTATGTAGGTAAGAATTGGAATAGATGTCCCTTTAGATCCCTTCCAATTATGAAATTCTGTGAGCCTTTGAGAAACAGTGATGCGTGCATCCTTGGTTGCTAGGAGTTCAGATCTGGCACTAGTTGTATGACCCTAGACAGGTCACATAACCATTGTTTACCTCAGTTTCCTCATCTGTAAAGTGGGAATAATAACAACGTCTACCTCCCAGAGTTGTCGCATCAAACAAAATAATATTTATTAAAGTGCTTAACAAAGTGCCTGGCACATCGACAGTGCTATATAAATGTTAGTTGTTGTTATTAGTATTATTAAATGTTATATATCATTATGTATAATGATATATGGTATATATTATTATGTATTAGTTATTATTATTATTATTATTAATGGTAGTAGTAATACTAATAATTGTAGGGAGGGGTAGTTGGGAAGCAATGATGAATCAGTCTAGAAAGACAGGCAGGAGCCAGATTGTGAAAGGTTTTAAATGCCAAATGGAAGTTTCTATTTTATCCTAAAAGTGGTCACTGAAGTAAGTAACCTAGTCATACCTTTGCTGAAAGAATGTCAATTTGGTAGCAGTGTGGAGTAGGAATAGAGAAGACTGGAGCAAAGAGGCCTATTGGGAGTCAACAGAAAAAAGGCCTCCGATTTTAAGAATGCAATTGCTTTAGGACTAATCAGATCATAAAATGTTAGGACGGGAAGGGTCCTCCGAGGTCATCTAGTCTAATCCCTCCATTTTACAGATGAGAAAACTGAGATCTTTAGAGATGAAATGATTTGCTCATTTACTCAACTTGTTAGTGGCAGGGCTAGGACTAAATTTATTCTCTTGGGTCACCATCCTCTATCTCATATCCTTTTTTGGTCACTCTGTTCTGTGTAGATTCTCTTATCATAAGGTGGGTGGGGTAGGTTGAATAAAGATATTTAGTAGAGATTGGCTATGCCTTCATCCAGAATATGAAGTCATTGCTGACTTTTTCTGTCCCTTATTCTACAACCTCAAGCCCGGAGATACGTCACAGCTTACCTTATATCCAACATTGGCCCAATGGTAGTTTCAAGAGAGTACTGGGGGTGGATGCCAAATGACTAGGGTTATGGAGGAAATGAATGGGTGGATAGAGAGTAGAGGTAGTGGGTGTTGACTGCACCTTCAACGAATACGGCAAGGAAAGGAAGAATAGAGATTGGATGCTAGCACGAAAGGGTTATGGCGTTGAGATTTTTTTTAAGATAGGAGAGGGTTAAGCATATTTGAAGACTGAAAGGAAGAAGTTTACAAAGAGGGAGAGAATGAAGCTGCTAGAGGGGGAGGTTAGTTGGAGGAGTCAGGTCTAAGAGGAAATTATAAACCAGGATTCACTTCAAAGAAGAAGAGAAAACAAACCTTTCAGAGCATCCTTTTACATAGAGATAGTTATTCTATTATCGAATTTCCGTAGTCTTTTAGTCATTTTAGTCATTTCCATTTTTTTAACATTGGACTAAGAATCTCTTTATGGTGGGAACTACTATCCCAGAATATGGATTCTGGGACTTCAAGAGTTCATTTAGTCTAACTCACAAATAAACAAGGATTCCCATTATAACTTAACTGAAAAGTGGCTGTTGCACCTTTGACCACCTTTCCAGGTAGCCAATTCCATTTTGGAATGGTGCTAGCTGTTACATTTCCTTACATCAAGCCTAAATATGATTATCTTCAGCTGCCCCCCAAGGTTCACTTATAGTTCAGCCCCCTTGGGGCCAAGAAGAACAATTCTAAACAATTCTAAACCCTCTCCCATGTAGCAGCCTTTCTTATATTTGAAGTCAGCTCTTTTGTTTTCCTTGTCTCTGATTAAAACATCCTTAATTCCTTCACCGATCCTCCTATGGCATAATCTTGAGGTCCTTCACCAGTCCTAATCACCTTTCTCTCAATGCTCTCCAGCTTATTAATGTTCTTCCTAAAATGTGGTGCTGTAAACTGAGCAATACTTCAGTTGTCATCTGTCCAGGGAAAGTTATTAGGGACTATGACCTCCCTAGTACAGACACCATTCCTGTCTTAATGCTTTCTAAGATCATATTACCTTTCTTGACTGCCAAATTGGATTCATGTTGAGCTTGTGGTCCGCTTAAACCCCCAGATATATTTTTTAAAGATGTGTTACTCATCACACCTCCTCCATCTTGTATCTGTGAAATTTACTTTTTGAATCCAAGTTTAAGACTTTACACTTAACCTGATTACATTTTATCCTATTAGATTTGGTCCAATTTTTAAGCCTGTCAAGGTCTTTATCGATCTTGATTCTGTCATCTAGTGGGTTAGTTATCTCTCCCAGCTTTGTGTCATCTGCAAATTTGATAAGCATGCCATCTGTGTCTTTATCTAAGTCACGGATACAATTGTTAGCCAGCATAGAGACAAGGGCAGATCATTCGATTTTCCACGGGAAGTCACCCTCCAAGTTGATAGTCATTCATTAATTAACAGCTACTTTTTGGCTCTAGTCATCCAACAGGGTCTGAATCCATCTAATTTTGCTATCTTCTTGCCCCCATCTCTCTCTATCTTTTTTTTTTTTACAAAAAATAACATGGGAGACTTCTGTCAAGTGCTTTGTTAAAATCGTTATTCTGTAGCTTTAGTAATACATTGCTAACATATTTCATTTTACCACAAGAACTTTAAAATAATAAAATGATTTCTTTTAAAAATATTTACAATTCAGACCTTTTCACTAATTTAGAATCGTCTGAATTGCCTACCTGGTGATGCTTTATGTTATAAGTGTCTTGTTAATTATCCTAATACAGAGATATCTTTAAAAAATAATATAAAATAATTGTTATTCTGAACTGGACTAATACTAACAAATATGAGTACATATACACAGGAGGACCAGCAAAAGAAGACTGTACATGAACCTATGAATCTCTATCATAAACAGCTTTTAAAAAAGTACACAATATATTCAGCATATTAAGTCCACATTTGCCCTGCTTGTCTTTATGTCCCTCTAAATCTCCTTCTGTTATTTTTTCCTGATACTTGTAATAATTCACTGATGTTCTTATCATTATTTATTCTTTTTATTTTTTTTTTACATTGCTATCACTGGTACCCCCAAATGACCCCCCCCGATAAAAATAAAAACAAATAAGCATAGTCAAGTGAATGAAATCCAATCATTAGTTGTATCAAAAAATGTCTATCTCCTTCTGCATCTCTAGTCCATGCCCTCTCTGCCAGGGGATGGGTAGCATAATTCATTACTAGGCCTCTGTAGTCATGGCAGAGCGTTTACTGACCATTGACCAAAATTCTGAAGCCTTTCCAAATTATTTGTTTTTCCAATGTTGTAGTGATTATATAGATTAATCACTTTACTCTTCCTAGTTCCTAAAGTTCTCCCGTTTCATTGCACTTTCATCGTATTATAGCATAATACTATTTCATTATATATATATATATATTCACATAATAGCAAATATGCATGTAACACCTTAAAGTTTGTAAAATACTTTATGTATATAGTAGTTTGCTTGAGGTGTAGTTAATAGAGGTGAAGTGCTTTGCAAACTCTAACTCTCTGTATACAAGTTAGCAATATTATGTGAATGTAATGTAATGTTATTGTGCCATAATATGATGAAAAGGACAAGGTACAGTGATACCTGGGTGTACTTATAGGAACAGATGCAGAGGAAAGTGAACTGGAGAATACTCTGTACAGTAATTACAACATTATAAAGAGAAACAGCTTTGAAAGACTTAAGAATTCTGATGAATGCAATGCCAAACTAGAGGACCAATGATGAAGAAGTGTATATATTATATATATATACACACACACATATGTATGCACACATATACATATATACACATACACACATGTGTATACTTATCTACATATAGGTATATACACACATATATACTTATATATGATTTCTATAATATATATTTTATACAATGTATAAAATAGAGATAACAGTCACTTAATGAGATAATAATTATAAAGCACTTAGCAAAGTGCCTGGCACATAGTAAGCACTATAAAAATGTTATTATTATTATTATCATTGTCGTCATTATTATTGTGGTTATTACTACTATAATATAATAAGCATATTCATATGAAGATTTCTTATTTATACAATTGCCAATGCTATTACTAGAAAGAGAGATTGTGGTAATGAACACACTATTTCCATGGGGTTGCAGTGGTTCCATTTGCATAACAGTATTGTCAATATAACTGTCAAATTTTGTTCACATAAGGTACAGGAAGTAGCATGACCTCATGGATAGGTTGGCCTGGATTCACATCCTTTCCTTCATGCTTACTCTCTATATGACTATGAGCCAGTCACTTAAAGTCTCTGAATGTTAGGCAATTCTCTAAGACTGGAAATTGTAGATGGGTTTATGGAAGGAGTTTTCCCACTGAGTTGTTTCAATGTTATAGAAATAGCAGATATTGGCAAACAATGTTTTCTTCTACCATCTTGCCTTCTTCAAATATTTTCTAACTTGATACTTGGAAGGAAATTATGATAAATCTAGAGGATAAAAAAGCAACCATTCTTGCATGGATGATTTTCTTTCATCTTTATGGATGATTCAAAGTCTGTCTTTCACCAGGCTTTGAATCAAGACTTCAGAGGTCAGAAGACTAAGCCTTCAGGAAGAAGAGAAAGGTGGCTGTGGTTGACAAGTCTGTCCTTTGTGGGCATGTGTATAACTAAGGGGGAAACTAGGGCAGGAAGTTGCCCTGGGGCAGTTGAGGTAGACTTGGGCAAAATTGTAAAGTAGCTAAAGTTTATCTTTAGAGCTCAGACCCTTTATTCTTTGTCCTTTGCCCAGGAGTATGCTGCAGCTACTTCTAACTTGTTTGTGAGAGCCCATTATTAAATTTTTAATGTGAGCATTTACACCTCAGAAATTGTTACAAATCAGGGCTTGATTCACTGATTTGTTACTTATTTAAAGTTAAGAAAGTATTAATAATGCAAATTCAACTTAAAAACGTGTGCATGTATTTTCTCTCCCAGAGAACCTGATTGTTAAACGTTTAGCAGCACACCCCTGTTTTTCTCTATAAACATGGTCAAAGCTCATCAGGAGGGCAATAGGGAATGAAGTTATCACTAAACTGGAGGCCTCATGACTGTAGGTTATTATTATTATAGTAGTAGTAGTACTACTACTAGTATTATTACTAATTACTAATACTAGTAATATTGGTAGTAGCAGTAGTATTAATAGTAATACTTCTTCTAATGATAACTGGCATTTATATAGTGCTTTAAGGTTTGTAAAGTGCTTTATGTTTATTATGTCATTTGAGCCTCACGACACCCCTACCTATGTCCCAGACTATAGTACCTCCAGAGCCCACCCTTTTGGGGAAGCTAGTGCCTTTGAAGATTCTCTCTTCTTATAGTGGGCGTATTAAAATGTGCTTTAAAGAAAGGGATCTGAAACTCATTTACACCACATTTGAAATGATTTTCTTAATAAGTTTAGAGAGTTACATGGGATTATAGGATTCTTGAGCCGGAAGGAAAATATAGAGGCTATCTTGACCACTCCCATCATTTTACAGAAGAAGAAACTGAGTCCCAGAGGTTAAGTAAGTTGCCCAAGTTTGGACAGGTGGCAGAATCAAGATTCAAGCCCAGATCTGACTACGAATCTCAGGCATTTGCAGGTATTTGCCTTTTAACAGGAATCAAAGTCTTAAAACACGCTTCTCTCAGCATAGAATTTCAGGCATCAGCAAAATAAGCCCCGAATCAGTGAGTTTGTTCAGGTCATCTATGTCTAACATCCACTGGTCTGCAAATAGCAAACATCTCAGGACTGGGGTGAGGGGAGAGGGAGCAAAGGTAGTGATGATGCAAAAAACAGTCCACTAAATTCTATTGGTAAGTGCTACTTAGATTGACATTTATGGAGGGATGTCCCAAGCTTGGGAAAAACTCAAGTAATTCATAAGATCTGTGATCTCCTTGAAGTTGGTGTTCCCTTCAATCATTTAGCCCATTTATGCTTGCCCCTCTTGTGTGACTCACTTGCGCTTCCTGTAAGTTCTTCATAGGATCTAATGGTGACCTTCCCTATTTTCTTTTGACATTCTTATCATTTGAATATAGGACTATTGCAAGAATTCTCATTTGGTCCTGCCTATTCATTGTGAATAAGCCAGCACAGGAGACAGACAGAAAGAGATAATCAGCAGTTTATTCATGTAGAATGTGACATGCTTCATCAGTAGAAAATGGATACATGTGCATCACCATTCAACTAGAGATACCTTTATCAGTCTATCATCCACACGATAGATACATGAGACAGAGAGGGGTGGGTAGTAAGAGCTGACGTATCACACAACAAAAGTGGATGCTTGCCAAGGAATCTGCCATTGTTCAATAACCAGTCCTGTTAGATCAAAGGGAGCAATACTTCCTCTATCAGATGAGATAAAGAATAAGAGTCTCTTTTCTGGGGCTATCAGACTTCGAAGGAGACAGCTTGCTTGAAGTTGTCCCTGGAGTACCTGTCAAGGCATCAGATAGCAAAAAATGGTCAATACAGGACAAAACAGACTTAAATATGCCACCTCTTGACATATCACTTTTAGTTTCCCAAGTTTCTCTTTTAACAAATTAGACTTGGAAATGTCCATCCAAGGAGAACAAAAAGGCAAGTTCTGGGCCACACACATGTTTGAGTGCAGTTGTGATTTCAGTTGTTTTTCTTTTTAGTAAAGGTGCTGGCTTACCATGATGCTTCACCATCTTTCACCTATAAAATCAATAGCTCTCACAGATGTATCACCACATATAGCAGAAATGACTTGAGGGAACAGCATAGCATTTGGGAAGCCAACAGATGAGTTTAGGAATCAGAGCTACATTCTTAGTCTCCTTATTAGGAAGAGTACTGGGCCTAGAGATGGGAAACACCTAAGTTCAAATCTTACCATTGACATTTGCCAGCTATATAACCACATGCAAATCTCTGAAGCCCCAGTTTCCTCATCTGTAAAATGGGGATAATACTTATAACATAATAAATATAATAAAATAAAATAAATATAATATAATGTCATGTAATATAATATAATGTCATATAATATAATATAATATTTACTTTCTCAGTGGTTATTGTGAGGACCAAATGAGATAAGTTACACAAAGTGATTTGCAAACCTTAACTTTCTCAACATGTCAGCTATTATTTCAATGTTTATTAGCGATTGGACTGTCGAATATCCGCAGAGAATAGTTAGATTTACTGTGAAATGTCTTTTTTATGTGCTCTGCTAAGTGTCCTCTGTTCCAAATCATTAATAAAAATTTCAAATGAAACTGGACCTACACTCCACATTGGAAGCCCTTGGTCCTATATTTATGAATAGCATTGTGTCCATTCTGTCCCCAAGCATTTATATTTTAAAAGAGGGTACTTGTTAACCCAAATGAAACTTTAAGGAGTGTAAATTTCAGATACTCTAATAAAGTAAAGAAAATCAAATGGGAGCAGGGTAGGAGATGCTTTAGAATGGAGTGCCTACCCCCATCTGGGAGTCTCATATGCTATGTGAATGAATGAATAAACAAAAGAGTAAATGTACAAATGAATGGATGTAAAAAGCAATTCTTATGTGCTTATGATGTACCAAGTACTGTTTTAAGTGCTGGAGATAGAAATAAAAAAGTGAGATAGTCCCTGTTCTGAAGGAGCTAATACCCTAATTGGGAATTCAGCTACAAGGCTGACAGAAAGACCTGGGAATCTTGAGGGTTTAGCTGTGGTATAGAAGGAAAGGTCCAAGGGGCTTTAGGAAGCATCAGTAAGTCACAAGGTGGTGCCCGGGGGTCTAAGCAAAGCTCTAAAGTAGATAGCAAGGCCCAGAGGACTTTAGGATGCAGTATCAAAGCAGGTGGCAAGGGAGGGTGGTCTTTCATCTCACTAGAAAGATCACAGTTGGTGATTCTTGTCTCATCCAAACAGTGTGAAATCCAGATCCACTTTAAGGTGCAGGGGGCTTTAAAGCTCCCCAGCCCCTACATTCCTTCCTTGAGAAAGTGGGAGTGGGCTTGAATATGGAATGTGGATTCAGGGCTCTCTCCTATAGATTCCTATAGTGTGATTAAGTGGGAGGTGGGGTGGGTTGGGGAAGTGGAAAAGGAAGTTGGAAGACAATTTGGGGAAGAAGGGCACCCCATAGCACACCCAGATATATTCTGAGTGGCCTGGGGCAGGGGAGGGGAAGAATGGAGGAAAGGGTCCCAGTGATCTTTGCTTTTCATAGTGCCTTACTTTTCCCCATTTCTAAGCCCTCTACATATCTAAAAGCTCTAAGGTTGTTCCCCCCCGAAAAAAGCAGAAGATTTTCTCTTGGTAATACCAGAAGGTGGAGTGCAGAATATTGATTAATTTAAAAGTGGATGTCTCCCATTCATTGTCTGTACACCTTTTTAGTAGATAAAGGTTGCGTTGTTTTCATGCTTTAGGCAATTTTTGAATCATTTGCCCATTCTCACACTTACCCTTGTGATTTAATTTTTTATAATAAAACTTAAACCAACTGCAATGTTACATGCTGTAGTTTTCAACATATATTAAGTTTGTTGCACTCTCTTATTCAGTAACCCTTCCATAATATGAAAAATGATAATCAAATTCTAAATTTATCTTGAAAGCTATTTAGCAATAAGGAGGCTTTTGAAAAGTGTTAAAATAAGCACAATCACTTATTTTCCATATAAATTCTTTGCCCATGAAAATATCTCTAAATCAGCACTTCTTAACCTGGGTTTAAAAAAATTCATGATTAAATTTCAATTTAATTGCTTTCCTTTGTGATCTTATTTTTTTTTTAAATTTTGTTTTATGGACTTAAAAACATCATTCTAAGAACGGGGTCCATAGGCTTCACCAGACTGCCAGAGAATCCCATGACACAAAACAGGCTAAGAATCCTGTTCTGAACTCATCCGCTAGGAAAACTACCAGCAAAGAATATAGGTTTCGGCTCCTTTGTTTCAAAATACCCTAATGAGATAACAATCTATGAAATTGGTAGAAAAAAGAGTTTGCAAACGAAATGCTTTCTCAGCCCCGGGGGGGAGAGCAAGGGACACTTTTACTAAAATGTGGAATTAATCAAGATAGCATAATTATTTTCTCTGAAAAATCGCTGGGGTTAAAGAATTTCTGGGCTTAGCTTATGAAAGCCCTTCCTGTGTTATGATAAGGACAACTGAAGGACACTTCTTTGTGTCTCAAGGTAGGAAGCCAGGGAGGGGATGCTTTGTGGGCTCTAGTAGTGGTTAAGTGGTTCTTAGAAGAGAGTACTGGAAATTAGACAATGTGCTGATGTCATATTTAAATCATAATTTGAAAAAATTGAGACCCTGGGATCTATAAAAGTAGCACCTTCCAATGCTCACATTACAACGAGACTCATCCAAACTGTAAGTCTTTTAATATACTTAGCTTTGTTGATGTTTTAAAATTTATTATAGTTCACCTCCTGTCGCTAATGTTTCTGTATTTCTTCCTTTAACAATAGATTCTCCAACCTGAGATTGCCCAACACTAGAGACCCAAATGACTGTAAAGGAGACTCAGAAGGGTTTGGAGAGCTTCTTTCACATGGCGACCTTGGCTCTGTGCTTCCTTCTCATTACCCTGTTGGTTCAGGGAGGAGAAGGGGCTTCTGTCAAATCTTCCTGCAAACTTGAAAAGTCCACCTTTCAGCAGCGTTACATTAGCCACCGAATCATCTCACTGGCCCAAAAGGTAAGAAAAAATATTTTCTCCCTCTCTCTTACTGACTAAACAAGAAATACTTTCTTTTATTTCATCCTCCAGGAAGCTGTACAGTTGGAAATAAAATTGGTTCATAGTGTTAGATTCAATAAAATTCAAAACATTAAAAAAAAACCCTTTTTAAAAATTTGCTCCCCATAGTAGAAGATTAGGGCAAATATTGAGGAATTCCAAATCAGTGTTATTGATTCTTTTGCTCTCTAAAAAAGCTTACTAAGCGCTTACTATGCTTTAAGGCTTTGTAATCACAAAGAAGGGCAAAACAAACAAAAACAACTAACAACAATGCCATAGGCCTTGCCCTAAAGAGTATATTCTATTGGTAGAGACAATAAGTTACTAACTAGGTACATATGAGATATTTACAGAGTAGATGGAAAAGTAATCTGAAAGAGGAGAAATGGAAGGAAAGAGGATCAGGATGACTTCTTGAAGGTCAGTTTTTTGCCTTGAAGGAATACAGGTTAATTAAAAGATGGAGGTGAAGGATTAGAATATTCCAGATATGGGTACAGCTAGTGTAAGGAATATGGAGGACGGGGGTATTGTGCT
This sequence comes from Vombatus ursinus, assembly GCF_900497805.2. Taxonomy (NCBI): domain Eukaryota; kingdom Metazoa; phylum Chordata; class Mammalia; order Diprotodontia; family Vombatidae; genus Vombatus; species Vombatus ursinus. The sequence continues at coordinate 1,102,109 of NW_020950098.1, forward strand.
AGAGGCACTTCAAGTGGGTCAGTGAGCTGGGTCATAGATAGAATGCACGGAGCAGTCAAATGAAAGAAGATTGGAAAGAGAAGAAGGAGCCAAGTTTTTATATGCCAAACACAGGGGCATATTTTGTTTAGCTAGAAAACCTACTATACTAGCCTTTGGGATATTTTACTGAGAGCTACCTCTAAAGGAACCATTGAGTTCATTGACTCTTCATTCTCTCCCTCATTCCTTAATATTCCCCTGCCACTCCTCCATTTTCAATATATAATCTACACCTGGATTTTCCATTTGGTATACTTTCTTTGCTTCATTCTCTTCCCATATTACAAGTCTCCACATTGCTCCTCTTCCCTTCCAGGGCAGTTTGTTCGATAACGAAACCAGCACTCGACTCCTCGAGCGTTCCATGTTCAACGATGTGGAAGTAAGTAATGGCCATACTCTACATGACAAGACTATGTCCTTGTTTATTGAGAGTAACAGTCAGTGCTTGTTTTGTGAAAAAAAAAAAATTAAAAAAAGGAATGTAAGCCCTTTGAGGGTGTGAATGGTCCTTCTTTTTTGTTTGTATCCCTAGTGCTTAGCGCAGTGCCTGGCATAAGATAAGCACTCAGCAAATGCTAGCTGACTTGACTTTGGGTGGAGGGATGCTCTGTGTTTATGATTCACTCTAACTGGGGTGAATTTTGTCTTGCAGGACACAAATCGCTGTTATATGATGAAGGAGATTCTGAACCTGGTCTTGAAGGAAGCGTTGCCTCCTCACCAGCAAAAATTCAAGTCAGACATGCAAGACGTGTTGCCCTTCCTGCATGATCTGAAAAGCAAGCTGAATGGCTGTGTGAGTATTCTCTTCTACTCACTTAAAGACAACCTTCCTTTAATTACTCTTAGCTATCACCTCCATTCAGAGTTATTACTTGTAGACTGCCACGATAGGAGGGTTAGATTTCTTATGCTAATCCCCTTAGGGAAGAACTAGGAGCCAGAGAAGGAAGTTTTGTAGAGAATGGTTTTTCATTGATCGAAATTTCTAATCAGGAGCTGTCCAAAAGTGGAATAGTCTATTTTGGGAGGTAGGAGGTTCTTAAACGAGAGGCTGGATGGTCATTTGGAAGGGATATTAAATGAGAGATTCTTGTTATAGGGTACAGGTTGCACTCAATGACCTTTGAGTTCCCTTTAAACTCTGAGGGTCTGTGAAATTTTGAATCATTTGAAATAAGGGAATGTGTATGACTATTTGTTTGATTTGCTTTACTTAAATCCGGACCTTTAAGAATAAACAGAGGATGATCACTCTTTTTGAATTCACTTGTGCCTGGCAAAAATGCAATTTAGAGATGATGTGCTGAGGAATGGAGCTCTGAGATTGCTCTTCGTAGCTTAAAATATATATTAATGAGAAATTAAGAATGATGAAAAATGAGAAAATGAGAAATAAAATATATTAATTGAGAAATCTGAGACCTAGAAAGTCAAGGAGAGGGGAGGAAAGAATGGAAAGAAAGGCTAGAGAGCAGAATGTCACGTTTTCATAATAGACTTAGGGGACCATAGATTTTGAAATGGAAAGAACCTCATAGATCATCTAGTCCAAGCCCTGTCATTTGACAGATGAGGAAACGTCCAGACGGGTAAAAGAATTTGTTCAAGGTCATAGGGTGCTAAGACAATGGGTGTATGTCAAAGGACATTCATAAGTGCCTTGTGATGTTATAGGAAGGGACCAAATTAAAAATACATTAACCTTATTTCCTTGGAAGTTTAAAACTACGAAAATCTTTTTGGCACATGTTCATGAGTCATTTAGCTCCCGATTGACTGTGAGGTGCTGGACAAAATACAAGAATAATGTGGCATAGCCTTTGTTAAATTCAGAATGTGGAATAAATCGTTTCACCCTCTCCACATGGCTAATTCGTGTCATGTAGGTGAGGCCCAAGGGCAAAAACAGTGTGGAAAATCTAAGTCACCAATTAAAAAAATGACTGATAGAATTGTTTTCAGGTCTTTAATCAAAGGAAGCCTCACGCTCATGTTCAGACTAAGGGATACAAAATTTAAGAAACATCATATTGAAACTGACGTTATATTTGACATTGTATTTTTCCTTTTGTAGACTTTGAAGGGTGATGGCAGTCCTGTCCAGAGAAAAATTGATAATGTGAAGAGCAAACTAAAACAGGTATTAATGGCCTTTATTTATATCTATTGCAATATTAAAGAGTTTAATAGGAAGGAAAAAAATGCCCTTTCCTTCATTTGGTAACACTTGTTTGTTCTAAATCTGGGAGTCAAAATATTATCAAAAGGAACCTGGGAATGTCCAGTTCATTTAAGGGTTTATTGAATGAATATTGGTTTGTGTGACTAGATATGTCTATATCTTTTTGTTTATACGTAGGGTGTCCCCAAAGTCTTATTTCCTAAAGCTCTTACAGCTTAAAATTGCACTAAGGCTTTTGGGACACCGTATGTATGTGTGTACATATATACATATATGTATGTATATATATGTATGTGTGTGTGTGTATGTATATATATATATCTATGTATATATAAATAATCTGATAAATCATAGATTGTAAGAGCTGGAAAGGACTTTAGAAATGAACTGGGCCAACCCTTTCTTTTTACAAATGAGGAAGTAGAGACCCATACTGATTATTTCCCTTGACTAAACTCATCTGGTAAATTAGTATCAGGGCAAAGACTTAAATCCTACATCTGGCTCTCAATCTAAGGTGCACTTATCATTTCCAAAAAACTTGCACTCTTGGCCCCTCAATTAGCTGGAAGAGAGCTAGGAGGCCATTAACTCCAACCCCATCATTTTGCAGATGAGGAAAGCGAGGCTCAGGGCTTTTAAGAGGCTTGTTCAAAGTCACAGAGGTGGAATTTTAAACCATGTTCACTGACTTTTTCCATTATGCTACCCTACTGAGAACTGGGAACCCATCTATACTTTTAGGATTTGGAATATATACATTTCTGTGCCAGGCAATTTTTAATCTTATCATCATTAACTCACTTAAAAATGAGTTATGGAGATGAATGTCAATTTTGTTTTAAATTTTTCCAATTTTAGAGTTATATTTACTCAATAAGATTTTTTTCCAAAAAAAAAAAATGCTCAGGAAACAAATCTATTTATTGAATTGAGTTCTGGCACTGTTTACCTAAAAGATTAAAAACATGGAGAAATAAGTGAAGGATGGAGGAAAAGCTGGAATCTTACTGCAAGATCCACTTTATAGGAAACATTCTTGAGTTTTCAGGTCCAGCTTACCCTAACACAGCAACCAACAACTTTTGTTTTTTATTTAAGACAAATGGTCAACGTGCCCTAATCTTTAGCAGCTGCCTATAAATATAGCAGAAGGTCAGACCTTCTTTTCGTTGTGGGATCATTTATGAGAGGAAGAAAGAAGTCAGACCTGAGAGTCAGTCCATGTGTACAGAATTCTGAAGGACTTCATTTCTACATGCCTGAACTCTACTGATTAGGGGAAGACCCCCAAATAGCAACTGGTGCTCAGCTAGAATGAAGGGGAATGGATATGAGCTGTGAAGAGAATGCTGTTGTTAGGGGATAGGTACAGTGAAACAAGGTGAAGTTGGAAATATGGAGAGTAAGTTGCCTAGTTAATGGCAATTTCAGGATTATAGAGGTATACTTTGAAAATTTTTTAAAATTTCAAACCTAGCTATGGAAACTCTTCCTAAAACATATTAATCTACTTTAATGCCATAGTAAGTATAGTATGGCAAACTTAGCTGATTTGTATGTTGATGACTGAGAATTTAATGATGTTTCATAACAATGATAAATTATGATCATTTAGAGTTTGGGCTGTGTATTTAGGAGGTATAGGAAGTTAAGCTGATGCCTGATCTGTGGAAATCAGATTTTTGAATAAAATTACTGGATAAAAATTACAAAATTTTGAATAAAATTTGGATAAAAGTATTTGGATAAAACAAACTTATTTTATCATCATATGCTTTCCACTAACAGTGGAGTATGAGAGAAAAAGCTAGCTAATTGAATTTTACTTCATTAATATAGCTGGAGACTTGAAATGATCTTATGAAGTCATTAGCTAAAATAATCCAATGCCTATTAATGATGTTTTGAGAATTCTCTCTGGGAGAATGACAAAGTAAGTAGAATTTAAGACCAAAAAGGAATTTGGACTTTCAGTTAGTGGAAAGAATATTAAGAATTATGGTATATTTTAGGAGATAAATAATAACTCATTTCTACATAGCACTTTAAGGGTTACAAGTCATATTCCTTGAACAACCCTGTGAAATAGATTTTTTTTTTAAAAATATGGACTGTGAGATAACAGCTAAGGGAATTTATTAAGCGCCTACTATGTGCCAGGCACACTATGCTGGGTGCCTCAGTGGTTCTGCAGAGTCCCTATGGCTCTAATAGCTGCAGTCCATGGGTTTTGGTAATATTCTTGGTGTTTGGTAATAATCTATATCTGGCCACTGGACCCACATGGCTCTAGAAGAGAAAGTGAGGCTGGTGACTTTTCACAGCCCTCCCTCACTTAAATCCAATTCACTTGCATATCATGGCATCATCTTCCTGATGTCGTGGTCCTCTTTGAGAGTGAAGGCCATACAACAGCAACAACAACCAACTGCAGTTTCCTCCCTTATTCAAAGAATATTGCTTCGAACCCATTTTAAAAGGACTGGAAATTGTAAACTCTTTAAAAGACTGAATTAATTTACTGTAACAGAGCCGTTTCTTTCCAGTGATCTAATTATTCCATCTCTTCTTCTAATTTTGATCCTGTTGGTATAAGTCCTAAGATGATCTTGTTTCTTATTTTTCCAGTTGGGAAAGAATGGAGAGATAAAAGCAATTAGTGAACTGGATCTACTGTTCATGTTCCTGCGAAGATACTGTGCTTAAAGCTCTCGACAAAATAAGAAGAATAAGAAAGTGAAATCCAAAGTTTTGGAAGATCAGATGGAAAACTAGAATGGTTTATCTCCCCCTTCAAAAAGGCAATTGGGAAGTCAGAACTCTAGCATAAAAGTGTCCATTCAATATGTACCCCCAGAAGGAAAAAACTCAAGCATATTATTAATAAGTGCATTCTGTTTCTGAGCCCCAAAAGTGAGCTTCTGAAACCTTGCTGGGGCTATATAGCTGAAATGTTAGTCTGGATAGGTGTTTTATACAAAAAAAATAATTTATTTATTTTTTTAAAATGACCTTTATACTTATTTAGTGAATACTTCCCAATCCTTTAGGGGGAAAATTCTTCCTAATGTTCACTGTATTTATTAATGCTGTAATTATGTGTTTTATTTATAAAGATTTCAATGATATGGTTTTATTTATTGAAAACATTAAATGTTGTGAACTAACTGAAATTAGTTCATCTATGATACATGATGTAATCATATGACTATAATATATTTATTTGATGTTAATAAATGCATTAATTTTACCAATCTGGCTGCTTTCTGATTACTTTTGGGATGAAATTATTATAGTCTGTGTCAATGTCATTTCTGTTGTTCATTTTTCCTGAAAAATTTACTTGATTTTTATTAGTCACACAAAATTGGTACAATTCAAATAAAGTTACACCCATTCTGAATATCAATTTGGAACTTTTCAAGAAAAGTAGCTAATTTTACATATTTTTGACCCAGTGATTCTCCTAAGGAGTATTAACATATATATATTTATATACGCATGTATATATGTATATATGTATATACATCTATGAACCTATGTATATATCTATCTACATATTTATGGGGCAGCTGGTGGTACAGTAGATAGAGCACCTGAGTTCAAATCTGGCCTCAGGCACTTACTAGCTGTGTGACTCTGGGCAAGTCACTTCACCCTATTTGCCTCAGTTTCCTTATCTGTAAAATGAATTGGTAGGAAATTGAAGGAAATGGTAAACCACTCTAGTATCTTTGCCAAGAAAACCCCAAATTGGATGGATCACAAAGATTCAGACAAGACAAAAATTACTAAACAACAAGTATATATAGACACACACATACACACACATATACATACCCCAGGGAAGTCAGAGACAAACAAAAATTACATATATGTCAAAATGTTAATTAAAATACTCTGTGGTAGGAAAGAACTAGAAACAAATTGACTGAAGAATTCTAAAAAAACCCTCAAAAAATCAAAACCCTAAACTTTATGGTATATGAGTAAAATAGAATATTATTGTGTAGTAAGAAATGATCAATATGAAGAAATCAGGGAAATAGGAGATTAGTATGAACTGATATTGTTGTTCGTCCTTCATTTTGAAGAGAACCAGTGACATCATGCAATGATGCCTTGACTTGCTTCTGAATTGGATTTAAGTGAGGTAGAGATGCACAAAGTCAGCTTTACTCTGTCTTCTGGTCATCGAAGTCCAGTGCAGGACAAAAGTCAAGATGACTGGCAATGGCCCAGGATGCAGTGGATGACCCTTGGTGTTTTTCTTGTTTGACCAAGCTGTAAGGCCTCCATGGTGCCTGCTGCAGCCGCTTTCATGGTTTCAGTTGTTCTCATCCACACATTCCATGGGGGTGGGGGGAAGTCTTCACATGCTTGGGGTAGATACCCCCTTAACTCAACCACAGATTTGAGGCCCATCGGTTACCCTCAACCTGATTGAGCCTTTCTGCTGAGATGGCTTACTGGGGTGCGGTCACTGGGCACACAACTGAGCCTCAGGTGAAAGTTGGGTGAAGGTGGACACCAAAGGTCGATGAACAGCCCTGAAAAGGGCATGGCAAGCCCTCATACCAGAGGTGCTACTCCTCTCTGAACACCCCATATACCTCTTGAACTGATACAGGGCAAAACTAGCAGAGCCAAGATAATAGACCTTACTACAACGATGTAAATGAAAAGAGCACTGAAACAAAGTCAGACTCCGAGTAACTAAAAAAACAAACCAATAACAGTTCCGTAGAACAGATATTAAACTTACTTCTCTTTTTTTTGTGGCAGACACCTACAGGGCCTCTAGGACAAAACATTGTCAGACATGGATTTTCTATCAAATGTTTTCCCCTTTACTGTTTCTCTTTTGAGGCAGGTAAGTGAAGCAGTCGTTAGGGAACAAATATTTATTAAGTGCCTACTATGTGCCACGTATTGTACTAAGTGCTTTACAAATGTTATCTCACTTGATAGAGTACTGGATTTGGAATCAAGAATACCTGAATCCAAATTCTGCCTTGTTTACTTACTAGCTGCATGACTGGGCAAGTCACTCCATGTTCTCATATAAAAAATGGAGATAATTATTGTACCTACTTCGATGGGTTATTCATGAGGATCAGACAAGATAATATATTTAAAGCACAATATAAACACTAGCTATTCTTATTATTTGTCACAAGGGAGGGTTAAATTGAGGTTAGGCATGAGGATGGCAGTTGAAATGATTGTGAAGTAAATACCAAAGGCATCAATAAAAATGTACTTTTAAAAGTGGTGCCACTCACGAGCTGTGTGACTCTGGGCAAGTCACTTAACCTCAGTTGCCTCATATAAAAAAACAAACAAACAAACAAAAAAAGTGGTGCTGTGAATACTAAGTGAAATTTTCATGTAAACACTATTAAAATATCAAACACTTATGATTTCATCACATCACAACCTGTCTAGCCCCATATCATCTTATTCATTCATTCATTCATTTATTCATTTATTTTCAATTCATGGAACAAAACAAGGTTCATAAGAATAAAACTATAAAAAAGATTATTGGACATGAAAACTGCATGTACAACTTGCTGTTTCCTCCAAAAATACAACAAAGTTATCATGTAAATTTTTTTCCTCTTTTTTCCTTCCCTCTCCCCTCCCCACCTTCACCCTAGAGATGGCTACCATTAGACAAATAGGTATGTATGTATATATATATATATATATATGTAAAATTATCCTATGCTTACTTCTAGTCATCAGTTCTTTCTCTGTATGCAGAAAGCATCTTTCTCCATATGTCCTTTACTTTTCATTTGTGTATTTATAATAGTCAAAATGACTTAGTCACCCAAAGCCATTCTTAAAACAATATTGCTGTTACTCTGTACAATGTTCTCTTGGTTCTGCTCACTTCACTCTTTCAGCTTCTACTTGTTATCTGAGAACACAATCCAGAGAGTGTGGTATTTTCCCTGACAATTCTCTTTTAATCCATTTCTGGGAGTTGGGTAACTCTTTTCTGGGGAAAAAAATGGTTCAGAGGGTGAATATTTAAGTAAAAGGGTGTGGGGTCCATGAACTTGTTAAAAATATCTTTTTTTGAGGGGCAGCTAGGTGTCACAGTGGATAGAGCTCCAGCCTTGGAGTCAGGAGGACCTGAGTTCAAATCTGGCTTTGGACACTTGACACTTACTACTAGCTGTGTGACCCTGGGTAAGTCACTTAACCCCGATTGCCTCACCAAAAAAGAAAAAAAAGTGTTTTTTTATAGCTGTATTCATTAAGCTTGTTTTATAAAATTTTGACAGCTGTATTTCAAGATAATTGGTTTCCTTTGTAATATTATGCATTTTTAAAATTCATTCATTTTGAGAAGGGTTTCATAGGCTTCAGCAGACTGCCAAAGAGGTCCATGACACAAAAAAGGTCAAGAACCCCCAATTTAAGGAGTAAAATTGAATCTTGATACTCAGTTAAAAGGGAGAGGCCATAGGGGAAAATGGGGGTGATGCAGCCCTTGATGATTGACTGGTTGTTTAGCGAATTTAGAAGCAGGGATTTGATGTGTTGAAAGAAAGGCTTATAAACCACCAGAAATGCAAATGGAGACATATTTATTATAACCCCAGTTTCAAAACAATAAAATAAGTAGTAGAGTTATAGTTTCTTAAATAGTCACTTTTAATTAGGAATAGGAGACAGTATGATACCATTATCCAAAAAGCTCCCATCTTCCCTTTGATTCCACAGGCACCCTGGGAATACTTCTTTCCAGCTATGGTTACTTCTCCTGGTTGCTTCTCCCTTCACCTCCAGCCTCTTTACACTTGATAATCTCAGTTTCAGCCAAACTACCATCTGGTCAAATGCCGTGACATTTACTTTGAAGCAAGCATACTGACTTCCCTGCAGAGAAGTTAGCTGGGGACAATTATTATGTGCTTCCTGTGGGGACCAGGTGCCCTTTGCATGTACAGATACTCGGTGGTGCTCTACCTAATAAGGATACCTGGGTAATCCTTACATCTCCCTCCTACAGCCCACTTCTCCTACGCATAAGGGAAAAACTGAGTTGAGTGGTTCTTAGCATCTTTCCTCCTACTCTGATAATATGCCGGCAGATTAACCTCATCCTTCTCTCCCCACTGACCAAAAGCATTCTTATGAGTTGGCACTGTTTTTCTTTTAAGTTGTCTTGTGATTATCCAGTTCTTTGAAAACAAACAAACAAAAAACCCAACCCAGTTCTATCCTTGACATTTTTATTATTCAATTTTGGTGATGCACATTCTTAGTCATGCTGGCTTCCAGTTGTTTAGTCTCATCACACCTTGGAGGCAGGAGGTGCCAAAGTGAATTCAGACAACTTTCAATTTCGAGTCTCTTAAAACACGGTAATGAATGATGATGCCCAGAAGGGTAACTCAGTGAATTGGCTACTGTTTTCTCCTGCCTCTGTCATTGATGAAACTGGGGGATGATAGAACAGTTACTCAACCACTCTATGTTTGAGCTTGTTCATTAATAAAATTGTCAGCGAACACTTAGCCAGCCTCATCTAAATGTTAGGAGGAATAATAATAATTGTGGTTAGAAAGCTTTTTCACAAATATTGTGTGATGTAATATAATTTTCATAGCCTTGTGAGTTTGATGCTAACATTCCAACTCAATCAATCAACTCCCCTAAATAATCAATAAGCATTTAGGTGGCTAGGTGGTGTACTGGATAGAGCACTGGGCCTGGAGTCAGGAAGACTCATCTTCTTGAGTTCAAATCTGGCCTCAGACCTGTCGGCCTCAGTTTCTTCATCGGCAAAATGAGTTGGAGAAGGAAATGGCAAACCTCTCCAGGATCTTTGTCAAGAAAAACCCCAAATGGGATCATGAAGAGTCAGACATGACTGAAATGATTGCACAACAACAACTAATATTCCAGGCACTGTGGTAGGTGTTTGGGATACCAAACAAAAAATGAAACAATCCCTACTCTCAAGATGCTTACATTCTATTGGGGGAGACAAGATGTGTACCCATAAAAATATACAAAATATATGTGAAAGAATGGAAAGTAATTTTGAGTGGAGTTTGGCAAGAGCAGCTTCAGGTATACATAAAGACCTTAGGTGACAAGTCAATGTAATCGTCCCCTTCTCCATTCTACAGCAATATTCTCAAATGAGAATTAACCCGGATTGTTATGAATTACCAAACCACAGTCATTTCCAGTTGCCAATATTTCTCCCAGTAGAGTTGAAGGAAGATCAATGCTGCTTATGTGATAAAGAAGCAATCTACTAAAAAACATGTGCATATATGTATGTGTATGTATACATATGAGTGCATATTTACATTAAACATTGAATACATTAAAGATATGAAAGGCATTGTCTTTGTGCTAGACACAGAGATGGAACTCCTGCCCTCAAAGGGCCTACGATTTGGAATAGGTCAGAAAATGTGTAGACAAATGATGATAGTATATTAAGGCTATAGGGAAGTCCCAAAGAGATGAGCATGAAAGATTTTAAAGAGGGATGAATTCTGCTGAAATCTATTACATCAAACAATGCCATCAGATTTATACTATTGTGTGAGGAGTTGGAAGGGCAGAGCTATAACCAGGGAAAGATAACCAGGGCTGTGCATCAGGAGATTAGACATTAATGGGTGCTGACGATGTACTGCTTTGAAAGCATAGGAAGCACCCCCTCCCCACATTATCCAAAAAGCTCCCATCTTCCTTCCGATTCCTCTGAATTTTACATCTCTTTACAAGAATAATTAGTTAAACAGGAAACTACCTTCTCCCACCTGCCCAGCAGTGATCTTATAGAGTACTGGGATTTCTATCCAGAGGTTCTAGTGTTCCTTTCTCTGGGGACCGAACACATACCAGGATACTCTCCCTCAACTAAATTTGTCAAAAAATTAGATTTTTAGGGAGCTTTTTGTGCTGCTCATCCCAGGCAAATTTTTATTTAGAGTTGAGATGAGAAATACTACTGGAAAGACAGACTTTCAATGGACCTCTTGGTCTGTTTATCTTTGCTTAAAATTAAGAAATAATAAAGGATACTTTAGAATATTTCAGTTCAAAGAAATACGAATGGGGGGAACTAACATGATTGGAGGATTTGGAAGTAAATCAGTTGCTATGTTTTTATATTTGTTGGAAAATAAAAGGAATTTCCATCTTCTGAATGTAGTGGTATTGAGATCAAATCAAGATTTTAGGTTAGGTGTTGGAATGAGCAGAAGAGGGAGGATAAGAATGGGAAGTTTTCTGACCTTCAAATTAGATGAACAGTCATTAGAATCTTTTTGACTTACCCTCCCCCTCTCTTTCTCTTTTCTCCACTTTTCCCTCCCCCCTTTTCTCTCTGTCTCTCTGTCTCTCTCTCTCTCTCACACACACCACACAACTCCTTTTATGTTGAGAGCCCATCTCTCCATAGATCATCTCTGGATCTCTGTTCTGAAATCATTCTGGATAATACATGCAATTTCAGTGCCCACAAGAAGGTTGTTATCAGTACCATTGACTCATGCAGGGAACAATGTGTGGGATGAAAGCCATGAAATCAGCAGCATTGCCCTTTACAGTATGAAACTAAATTGACTCATGGAAAAAACAAAAACAAAACCAAAACAAAAGCTAAATACTACATATTTTGCTCCCAAAGGTAGTGAGCCATGGTGGTACCACAATGTGAATATGATAATAAGAATAATATTGATGATACTATAATAAGCACATAGTAGTGGCTGGGGTTGGCACCATTGAGCCCAAGGAGAAAACCATCTACCCCCTCTTCCATGGCCTTTGGGTTGGTAATGCCACTCTCTTCCTTATTCCTTCTTTCAAGAGTTATTTTCTTTCTAGTCATTGCCTTTTCCTCCTTAAGAATGGATTTATTTCAAGTTACTGCCCTTTCATCCTTAGTTTCTTCATTATTTCTAAACCTTCACCTCAAAAACAAAGGCATATCTGAGGTACCTGAGACAACTACCTCTGAGGGAAATAATTCCTGCTTTTTATACCTTCACAATTTTTAACTACTGACTCATGGACTTCTAATACTTTCTATCAAATAATTTTTCTTCTCCCTCTCTGATACTTGTGGATCCTTTAGTGGCTCTGTTGCTCAGTCTGCCTAGACCTTTTTGGAGTCTTACCCAGGAAGACAAGGGTCTACTGCAGAAAAAGTTTTGTTCTTGGGTCTGATATTGGTGTCTACAATGAAGTATCTAGTCTGAGACTGTGAAACCTAGTATACTATGCCATATAGTCAAATGAGCTTTCTCTTTCTGATGTAGGACAGTTGGCTTTTTTTGTCCCTTTCTGATGTAGTGTACCTAGATATGGTCCTTTTCGGAGAAATTGCTCTTCTAAATGGCTTGGGGCAGCAGTTCTCAAATTTTTGGTTCTCTGTATCCTTTTATACTCTTAAAAATTATTGACAACCCCAAAGCAGTTCTGTTTATGTTGGTTATACCTACAGATATTTATCATAGAAATTAAAATGGATATATTAGAATTTTTAATTAATTCATTTAAAATAATAGATCCATTATGTTTATATAAATAACATTAAAATTATTATATTTTATAAAACAAAAAACTTAGTGAGAAGAATGTAATTGCTTTACATATTTTGGAAAAGGGAGGATTATTTTAATAGATGAATAACATCTTAATATTATTATGAAAATAGTTTTTACTTTGAGGACACTCTGAAAGGGTCTTGAGGAACTAAAGTGATCTGTGGCATGTGCTTGGAGAACCACTGGCTTAGGAAAACTAATCCTCTGTCTTGTATAGTCCCTGCCTTATGTAGGAGTGGGCATTCTTTTTCCCTATTCCTCCCTTCAGATGTCGTGTTGTTTCCCTCTCAGGGAGGGACTACTTTAAATCTGAAAGAAGAACAAAGATTTGAATTGCCCAAAATAATTTTCTTCATCCATCAATTAGTAGAAATCAATTGCTAGACTTGAAGTCACAAATATCTGGTTTTTATCCTGCCTCGGAAACTTACTAACAATATGATCTTGGGCAAATCACTTAATTTGGCAAGCCCTCGGTTTCCTTGCTTGTCAAAGGAGCAGGTTTAATTAGATGACCTTTGAGGTATTTTTTAGCTATAGACCTATCAACCTCATTTCACTACTTAAAATTGGTTACTTATGGTTCAGGTTTTGCCAAGCATCACAGGTCCAGATTAATTTAATGATTCTCTTCCTTTAAGAAAGTTACGACGGAGAAGGCAATAAGCTTTTCTCTCATTTAACCCCCAAGCCCTAGGGGGTGGAAAAAAAAATCTTGTCTCCTCTGAGCTCCTGTTTGGGATAGGGAGGTCAAGAGGAGGCTAAAGCCCAGTTCCTCCCACTGGGCACTAAGAATCTCCTTTGTTTTCACTTTTGGCACATTCATCATTAGTCCAAGCTTTTGGTTATGGTTTTCAAAATTCCAAATGTCAGTTTTATTAAGATTATATAAATGTCTGTATCAAAAGAATTTATTTAAATATGAAAGCTAGGAACCACTGACTTCCATTGGGCTATGTGAAAGTGTTAGTTACAGGTTCAGTACTTCCAATGGAAGACACCTCCAAACCTCCAAAAAGAGTAAACAAGGATTTGTATTTTTGAAGAATGTGAAATGTTTGCCTAATTGCTAATTTTATATAAAGTTAATATTAATTTGTGTAAAGTTGCAAATCCATTAAGAAGTAGAAATTTAACTTTTTAGAAATGAGAAAAGCAATATTAAATACCAATGAAATCCTAATTAATGCTTACTTAAAAAAAAACATATTTTGTTTGACACTCAGGCCAAGCAGAAAACCCAAATCTTTCTTTTACATGACAATCATTCAAATATTTGAAAAAGCTGTCATATTACCCCTAAGTCTCCTCTTCTCCAGGTTAAACATCTTTAGTCCTTTCAAATAATCTTCATAGGGTGTAAATTTGAGGGTCTTTGCCATCCTGGTTATCTTTTTTTAGGCACTTCTCAGCTTAGCAACGTCCTTTCTACAATGTGGTGCCCATGACTGTATGTAATACTCAAGACATATTCTGATTAGAGCAAAACATAGTGGGATCATCACCTTCCTTGCTCTGGAAGCTGTCTCTTTTAATATAGTCAGTCCCTTATGTTTTCTTTGTTGCTGTAACACACTATTAACCCATATTCATCTTTGCAATTTACTAAAATTCCTGGTTATTTTTCAGATGAACTTCCATCTAACCATACTATCCTCATTTTATTCTTCTGAGGCTGATTTTTTTAGAGTCAAGTGCAATAGTTGACACATACCTGTTACATCCCACCTTTTTTAGAATGAATCCAATGTTCTGTTCTTGTTAAGTTATTTGGAATCCTGATTGTCACCCAATATGCTAGCTAATCCCTCCCAGCTTTGAGCCATCTGCAAAACTTATAATTCTGCTGCCTATGCCTTTATCCAAGCTATTTTCAAAAATATTGAATAGTATGGAGTCAAGACAGATCTTTGACATAAATTGAAATACCCCCACTACTCACTGTTTGACAAAAACTGCTGGGAAAACTGTATATCAGACTTGCAAAAATTAGGTTTAGACCAACATCTCATATCATATCCCAAGGATAGTTCCATGTAGATACATAACCTAGATATAAAAAGGTCCCATCATAAATAAGTTAAAGGAACAAGGAAGAGGTTATAAAGATTGTAAAAAAGTCTATAGGCAGGGTAAGAGTTCATGACCAAACCAGGGATAAAGGGGATCATTGAAGAGAAAATAGGCAATTTTGATTTCATAAAATTAAAAAGTTTTTGCACCAACAAATTCAATGAAATTAAGATTGAAGGGAAACAGGTAGGAAAAAAAATCTTTGCTGCAAGTTTCTCTGATGAGGGTCTCATTTCCAAGTTATATAAGAAACTGATTTAAAATTCAAAATAAAAGTCATTTCCCAATTGATAAATGATTAAAAGTTATGAATGGCAGTCCTTCAGTGAAGAAATCCAAGTGATCAATAGTCATATGAAAAAAACGCTCCGAATCACCAATATTTAGAAAAAGACAAATTAAAGCAACTCTGAAATTCTACCTTTCCCCCAAAAGATTGAAAAAGTCAACAAAAGAGGAAAGAGACAAATGTTGGCACAACTGTGGGAAGACACATTGGTACATTGTTGAAGGAACTGTGAATTGGTCTAGTCCTGGAAAGCAATTTGGAATTATGCCCCTAAAGTTACTAAACTGTGCATCTTTTGACCCAGCAATGCCACTGAGATCTATGTCCTAAAGAGAGAAGAAAAAAACATATATGTACAAAACATATTTATGACATCCTTTTTTGCAGTGACAAAGAACTGGAAGCTAAGGGTGTGCCAATCAACTAGGGAATAACTGAACAAATTATGGTATATGAACATGATGGAATACTACTTTACCATAAGAAATGATGAAAGGGGACATATTAAGAGAAACCTGGGAGGACCTAAATGCACTTATGATGAGAGAAGTGAGCAGAATCGGATAATAATGTATATAATAACTACAATATAAAAAATACAAATAGTTTAAAAAAGATCTAAAGACCTTGATCAATGTAATGGCCAACCAGAAAACTAGTGGTGGAACATGCTTTCCACCTCCTGATAGAGAAATCGCAGACTAGAAGTACAGAATGGGACATATTTTCACATGGACAATTTGTGGTGTTTTTTTTTTTTTTTTGACTTGACTGTATAAGAAGGATGTTTTTATTAGGGATGCAAATTGGTGGTGGGGAGAGTACATAGAGTAATAATAATAATAACACACATGCACATACCAAGAAAGAATGGTAAGATCATAAATGAAGCATTAAAAATGAGCAAGATAGAACAGAATGAGTTGTAGAGGCAAATAGATAAACGGGACAACCTTAGAAATAAGGTCTCAAATTTATATAATTTAAAAACAAACATACAATCATTAGCTAATGGCGATTCACTATTCATGTACAATCCTCCTTTTCTGTTCTTTGTATATGGGAATGCCCATGTTTCCTGTTGTTTGTTAAATTCAGAATAACAAAAACAATAGTTTTATTATTTTTAGCAAAACAAAAACAAAACAAAGAGAAATACCTTGCCACAACTAACATCTATTCACAGTGTCCACAGTCAGTGGCATCCCCAGTAATTATCAGATGATTTTTTCCATTTAGCAAAGATATAATGTTTTCTTGGGCAATGTTGTGCAAGATAAAAATGAAATAATTTTGGATGTGATTGCTGAGATAGCTAGCATTTCACAGAGGTGGTTGCATGTATTTTGACCTTATGGAGCAATAATTTTGGAGTATATCTATTAGATTTAGAAATAAATGTTTCTCATAATTGTCTCCCCCTTTCACCAAACACAGAAACATGTCAATCAGTTGCTCAGTTTTACTCTGGTTATGGTGCCATTGTTATTTAGATAGATTAATGAGCTTACACTTCACCAGTGCTTAGGGGACAGGGGATTCTCAGGTAGCTAATGATGAAATAGAGGTGATAAAACAGTTACACACATAACTAGACTGAAAATGAGAACCAACTTGGTGCCCTAGAGAAAGACAAACAAAATAATCTCAGTTCAGTTGAGACTACCCTCCTAGTAGTCATAAGTGAAAGGTTTGACTCAGGATGACTAGTTTATCAGAAAGCATCCTTTAAGACCTGGTCTGAGAGGAATCTGGGTTTCCTGAGAAATGGTTGCTATAGTAGTACATGAGAAATGAATCAACAAATACAATGATTCATGAGATTTAAGTCAAGCTTGTTCCAATATTATGTTCTCAAGAGATGGTTGGAATTTGAATACTCTTCAATTCAACATGCATTTATTAAGTGACTAATGTATGCAAGGTGTTGTGCTAGGCACTGGGTACCTAGGTAAGACCTGTCTCTGTTCATATAGAACTGAAAGTCTAGGGAAATAGAGATAGATGCAAACTTAGATGATTGTAACACACAATATTACATGACTAGGGCATTAGAAAGGTACAAAAAAGGGAGGCTTCTCCCAGTAAGATAGACACTAGATTAAGCCTTCAGACTAGAGCTCTTGAAATCTAATGAGAAAACTAAGTAGAACAAGGCTTTGATGTATGCTCAGATCACTTAACTTGGAGGAACCTACATGGGAGATGTCAAACACCTGATTATGGGAGAAGACATTCTGTGTTACTATATTGGTCAGAACAACTTCTTTCTACTGACTTTGTAGCCAGAATGGGTTGCATCTTTAAAACTACCAAGATGGGACAGTCTCATTCTCTCCTAGACACAAGTAGAGGGATGAAGTATCTGTTCACCCATAGCATGGGCACCATGAACTTAACTAGGTGGGAGTAAGGGCTACCTTCCTTCCTTCACCTTTCAGGCTCTGAGAAATGGGCTTGGTGTTTAACATGTTTCATTTGACCTCAGTTCTAGGCACAGACAGTGGAGTCCTTGGACCTAAACTTAAGCCAAGGCAACTTTGGAAGTAGGATTCCAGGCCAATGTTGCTGCAGGCAAGCACTGAGAAGTCAGAGTACCCAAGACCCAAACCCAATGGGAACTTTAGATTTGGAACTTAGTGGGGCTGTGCTGTATAAGATCTGAGCTAAGCTATGAACCTGATTCCTACCCTGTCCCCCAGAGATTGATGCATCTCTATGTGGGGGATTATGCCCCTACCTATTGGGGGGAATGTTTATAAGTTTGTTCTTGCTATACATCTGAAGTAAATGTTCTTTTGTAAAAGCTAACCTGAATGTTGAGTGGTTAAATGGAACTGGGAGGAGGGGGTCCCAAAAAATGGAAGAATACCATCAGTGGGGGGTTGAGCTAATGGCAGAGAGACTAGACACTTCTCAACCCCATTAATGATTCAAGCAAAGGGGACCAGAGTAGTCACTGTTACGGAAGTAATTAAAAGGATGCATCTATTAAATTTCTGAAGATAATAATAGTTATTGTACTTCCGTGAACTAGACTCCAGAAGACCTCTAAAGTTTCATCTAGCTTTAAATCCCATTGATTGGCTTGTCCTCTTGAGATGACCTTGGGGGTTTGTTCCTACCTCCTTTCTAATGTAAACAAATTGGAAGACCTTTTTTAGTTACTGGTCATTTATTTATTTATTTATTATTTATCCAGTCATTTAGTCATTATCCATTCACACACCCATTTATTTGTTTGTCTATTTATTTGTCAGTCTATTTATTTATTTGGAGGAGACCTGTGAATTCATTGGTATGGGGAACTCCTATACCTATTTGTACCTGGTATACAGTATATAGTTTTAGAGAGTAGTCTGTGACACGGGCAGGTTTTGTGACTTTTGTCACATAGTAAGTATGCATTAGAGGCAGAATTTGAATACAGGTTTTCTTGACTCTGAAGTAGTCTTTTCATCTATCATGCTACTTGTCTATTGATTTATAGAAGAGTTAAATGTTAAGGTAATGCTGGATCCTGGAAGTGTAGAATCTTCAAAGCTTAAGCCCTTGAAGTCACAGAGAAAGGAGTCTAAATTGTTGGATTTGGAAAGTACTTTATAGGTCACCTCTCTTAACCTTCGACCAATGTGAGAATCCTTTCCACAACATTCCCGATAGGTCAGCATTCAGCCTCTGCTTGTACACCAGTCCCCCACCACCAAATGCCCATTGGACATCTCCTAGATATGCCAAACTCAACATTTCCAAAATAGATCATTGTCTCTCCTCTTAAATCCACTTTTCTTCCTAAGTTCTCTGTTCCTGTCACCATCATCCTAGTCACAGGCGCTCACAACTTTCCTTGACTCTGCCCTCTCTTATCCTCCCATATCCAATCAGTTATCTGGTTGAGTCTCCCTCAACAATATTTCTCACATCAATCCCCTGCTCTCCACTCATATGGTCACCACCCTAGATTGCCTGGACTATTACAATAGCCTTCTTTACAAATATTATCTCATTTGATCCTCACAACCACCCTGTGAGGTAATTTCTATTATTTCCCCCATATTTTTACCAATGAGGAAACTAACGCACAAAGAAGTTAAGAGTTTGCCCACGGTTACAAAGCTGGTAAGAGTTTGAGGCTGGGTTTGAATTTAATAGCCTTCTAATTGGTCTCACTGCCTCCAGTCCCTTCTCTCTGATAATATTCCACCCAATTGCCAAATTCCTGGTCCTAAAGCAAAGATATGACCATGCCATTTCTAGGCTCAAGAAGCTTCAGAAGCTTTATTACCTAGAGAATAAAATACAAACTCCCCTGTTTGCCATTTAAAACCCTTTGTAATCTAGTTCAATTTATCTTTCTAAACAGATTTCACATTATTTCCCTTCATTTACTCAATATTTCATTTGAACTGGCCCATTTTCTGTTTCTTATATACAGTATTTTGCTAGAGGCGAGCTCAGAGTAACCCACAAAAGCCACTTGTTAAATTTTCAAAAATCAGCAAATACCATAAATCATGGCTTGCTTGATTGTTTTGTTGTCTAGACTTAAGAAAGCTTTGGAAAAAATGTTAACAATGCAAATTAAACTTAAAAGTGTGTCATAGGTACATCACCCCCCCCCCCCCACTCACCCAAAACCCAAGAGCTGGTTGTTTACCAGCCTACCCCTGCTTATACACAATATTCTACTTCTAACCTTATACCTCCCACCTCCAAGTCTTCATATAGTTTTTCCTCCTACACAAAGAATTCATTTCCTTCTCACCTCACTCCATTCAAGGCTCAGACTCAAGTACTTTTTGCTGCAAGGGGCCTTTTCTGACTTACTCCCCATTCCCAAGTTGTTAATGGTCCTTGCCCCCTACTCCCATCCCCCCCAACCACTGAAATTACTAAGACTTTTATTTTGCATTTGTCTAATATCAGCTTATCCATATGCACATGCTTTCCTCTAGTACACAGTAAGTTCCTTGAGGGCAAAAACTTTGTCTTTTTTTTTTTGCCTTTGTCTCCCCAGCACTTTGCACATAGTATGTACTTAATTAATGTTTGTTGAATTACATTGAATTGGAAGTCAAAAAGAGTTGAATTTAGGCTTATTGGAGGAAAAAAAAATCTCCCAAATGAAAGCTATCTAGAACTAAAATGGATTACTGAGAGAGCAATGTGGTTGAGGTAGTGGATTCTGCCTGAAAGAAGGAAGACTCATTTTTTTTTTAAATTAGAAATGGGCAAGAGAAATCGAATGATGTTATAAGGTTATAAGATGCCAAGACTCATCTTCCTGAGTTCAAATTTGGTCTTAGACATTTATGAGCTATGTAACCCTGGGCAAGTCATGTAACCTTGTTTGTCTCAGTTTCCTCATTTGTAAAATGAGCTGGAGAAGGAAATGGCAAACTACTCTAGTATCTTTGCCAAGAAAAAAAAATCAAACCAAAAAACAACAACCCTCAAATGGGGCCAGGAAGAGTTGGACATGACTGAAAAGATTCAATAACAACATCAGAATGACTACTGAAGTCCTGTCTAAAGAGGCTGTGAATCTGTGATTCTATGACTGCATCTTCACATTTGAGCACATCCCCACTAAGGCTCTAGCTTTTTTTTTTTTTTTTAATGTGAGGCAATTGAGGTTAAATGACTTGCCCAGAGTCGCACAACTAGTGAGTGTTATGTGTGTGTGGCCAGATTTGAACTCAGGTCCTCCTGACTCCAGGGCCATTGCACCACCTAGCTGCCCCAGGCTTCATCTTTTTAAGCTAAATATAATTTCCTTCAATCATTCCTCAGAGGAACCGAAAACTCATGTTGACCTTTATTGTATGTTTGAGTATTCAAAATACATCTGTTAGTTGTGAGATATTAACTATAAATCAGCATGAGAAGAAAATTTCCGTTAATGGATTAGTATAAACTTTTCTACACAATGTGACTGGAAAGTGTTGTGACTTCTTAAAGCAAACATACCAGAACTTACATCACCATGTGAAAACTGTGCTTTGAAGTAATCACGTCGAAAGGTGGTAGGCTTATTCTAACAATGTTTTCATTCCTCAGCATTCACTTTCGAGTCATTTACTGAATCAATAACACAAGAAAATGTCTTTACAATCTATGTTTTATGTTTTATTTCTTAATCCCAAAGATCTATGCTCAAACTTGATAATTCACCTCATTTACTGGACTTGGTCCTGAATAACTTCGTCACATTTCACAAAATGAAATTTATCTTCAAAGGAGGAACATTTGTCAGCACTGAAGACACACAAAAAAGATTTTGCTTAGCTTTTGAGGTCAATTCCCAAGGTGCTCCAGAAAATGTTTTAATCAATGGAAGTATTATTGGAATTACTGTATGACCTTCCAACATAACCATGCTGAAGGGAGACAAAATATACTTCTAGATGTAAAAGATTTCCTATGCTGGAATCTGTTTATATAATCTATCCATATCCATATTTTGTTGATGTGGTTACTTTTTCACATTGGAGAATCCCAGAGGTGAAAGAGACCTCAGAGATCCCTGCTCCAACTCTTTGATTGAAGTTTTAATCTTTTCTATGGCATCGTTGACAAGTAGTCGTTCCATCTCCACTTGAACACCTCTGCTGTTGGGGTCAGTTTGTATTTGTCAGCCAATTGTTAAATTTTTAGTGTGAACGTTCACATCTAGTGAATCAGCAAATGCTGAAATCATGGCTTGTTTTATTGTTCTGTTGATTGTCTAGACTTAAGAAAGTGATGGAGAAAATGTTAATAATATATATTAAGCTCAAAAGTGTGTCCTGTGTACATTTTTTCCCTCGGAGAGTTAGTTGTTAAACATTTATAGCATATGCCTGCTTATTTCCCTTTTTAGATTACAACTTCTTTGATAGCAAGGACCATGTCATATTCATCTTTATCTCTCTTTTAGTATAGTGTTTTTTTTTAAACCGAGTGGCATTTGATATTATTTGTTTGAATGAATTAAAGGAAATACTGATTGATAGAGAGGCTTCTCATGGTATGGAGAGAGGGCTAGGGGAAAAGTCTGGGCATTATGTTAAAAGGGACACGAAGAAGGAAAAAAAAACCCTTTAATTTGCAGGCTATCACACCAGGGCTAAATAAATCATGACATGTTTTAGGTATTTATGTTTCAGGGCCTCATAACTTTTTCAACTAGGGCAGGAAATATTTCTCTTTTGCTAGGTCACAGGGGTTGTGGCATCTAAAAAAATGCAAAGCTCTTTGCTTGAGAAAAGAATAGAATGATGAGGATGGCAAAGGGCCTTGACTGTCTTTCTGTCTTAAGAGCATCAGTTGGAGGTGCTGAGGAGATTTAGTTTTGGAGAGAGATGATGATAGTGGGGCCTGATGGTTGGCTTTGCGCGTTTGAAGGGGCGGCATGTAGAAAGAGTTTACACTTGTACTGCTTGACCTCAGGGGTAAGAACTAGGAGTAATGGGTAAAAGTTACAGAAAGATAGATTTTCTTTTAATGTAAGTAAAATGTACAAACAATCAGAACGATTCCAAAGTAGAATGACTATCTTGAAAAGTAGAGGAAAGGACCACTTTCTCTTAGAGGTCTTCTTTTTCAATTTCTATTTACTTATTTTTAATATTCATTTAAGTAGAATTGAGTTCCAAATTCTCTCCCTTCTTCCAAGCCCTCCCCCACTCATTGAGAAGGCCAGCAATACGATATCAATTATGCATGTAAAGAGGGCAGTTGGGTGGTACAGTAGATAGAGCATTGGGCCTGGAGTCAAAAAGACCTGAGCTCAACTCTGGTCTCAGACATTTACTAGCTGTGTGACCCCGGACAAGTCACTTCACCCTGTTTGCCTCAGTTTCCTCTTCTGTAAAATGAATTGGAGGAGGAAATGACAAACCTCTCCAGTGTTTTTGCCAAAACCTCCCCCCAAAAAACCCAAAAGGGGTCACAAAGAGTTGGCTACAACTGAAAACTGATTAAACAACAACATGCATATAAACATCCAAAACATATTTCCATTTTAACCATGTTGAAAAAAAAAAGCAAGAAAAATAAAAGTGAAAAAAGTATGCTTCTATTTGCACTGAATTCAACAGTTCTCTCTTTAGAAGTGGATAGCATTTTTCATCATGGGTCCTTTGGAATTGTCTTAGAAGCGTCGTGGCAAAAATCACATAGATCTTTATTAAAAGCATTGTAGAGAAGATTATTGTTCAGGTAAAGTTTGGACCAGATCAGTGGTTCTTAAGCTGGGGTCCAAAAACTTGTTTTTTGTTGATTTTATTTCAATATAATTGGTTTTCTTGGTAATCCCAGTATTTTACTTAATATTTCTAATAACATGATTCTGAGAAGTGGTCAGAAGGCTTCATTAAACTGCCAGAGGTGTGTAATATAACAAAGGTTAGGAACTCCTGATGGTTTCTGAGGTCCCTTCCAAAGTTGAGATTCCATACTCCTGGAATATGGAGAGGGGAGAAATGTGAAGCTGTCTGAGTTTTGTCACTTGGGACTGCCAATGGGTAGATTTCTCCTGGCTTCCCTTTGTAGTAGTTCATAGAATTCTAGAATCTCTGAGTTGGGAGAAAACTCATAGGTCATCGTCCAATTTGGTCAACTCCAGATTGTATGTGGCATTTCTTGATTATCGCGTGGCCTCCTTGTGTAGCCCTTTTTTGAGTGATGTGTACGAGGCCTTTACGACAGTGACGTCTTTTACAGAATGCCGTTAAAAACCCTCATTTTGTGGAAATGATGGCCTGACCATTACCAGTAAATTTAGAGTTGGCTTTTACCTAACTGCCACTCATGGTGAGGTCAGTTTTTTTTTTTTTTGATTGTGAAACAAGTCATATAAAAATAGAGCGAGCAACTAGAGTGATCTTCCTATTTACAAGCTCGAAGTTATCTTTAGCTGCATCTCATTGGAGAAGCTTGGTGGGGAGGGGGGTTTACATAAGTAGGTTATCCTTTATCATCTAACCAACCTGAAGTAACTCAGGCTGCTAAGAGTGACACAAGGCCAGTGTCTTTGTGAGTGTTTTGGGTTGGGGTGGTGGTGGTGGTGCGGAAATGCAAGTGAATTATATTTTGTGTTCTGGGCTGCTTTTTATCATTCCGCATTTGGTCGTTGTTGAAAGCAAACCACCTCGTTCCACCACGGCCTGCTGTCATAAAGAAACCCTATCCAGAGTGATTGACATCCTCTTCATCAAGGCCATGGGATTCAAAGCATCTGTACCAGTAAGTATTAAACTTTTTTGAATGAACAATGACCCAGAACATTGTCGGACATCATGGTGTGTACTGGGCAGACCTAACCTCAATTTGTTCCGTTGTAGGCAGACAGCATCAAAAACACAAAGCTGCTAAAAAAGAAAACCAAAAGTCTGTTCATGGTAAGCCTGGGAGTCCTTTCTCTTATTTTATTTTTCTACTTGTTTGGTATTTAAAGAATTAATCATCTAACCTTCAATCCCACAAGGGAAGCAATCCCTAATGACTAGAAAGATGTTGCTAGGGCAGGAACCAGGCAACACTTGATACTTCTTAGGGGGTCAGCATCCGTTCCTTCAGTGTTCCAGTGAAGTATTGGTTGGAAGGGTGACATAGGGGCAAGAACTGGCCATCAGTGGTAAACTTAATGCAATGTCTCATTTGTTTGGATTATAGAAAAGCTGCCAATTTCGAGAGCAACTGCTTTCGTTTTTCATGGAAGACGTTCTTGGGCACCTTCCGTTTCCATCAAACAAAGAGATGGGCTTCATTGAGGACTTTCGTAGCTTTGGAAAGAAACTGAATTACTGTGTAAGTATATTTTTCAAAGCATGGGTATTCTAATCTTTCTCACCCTATTTAGGAACAAAGTCTAGGGCAAAGCCATTTGGGAAGGTGTCTCGAAAATGAATAACTTTTCAAACTGAGGTTTTAGTTCCACTGAAAGTCACAAGAACTGCTAATAATTGCATGATTTAGAAACTACATCAAATATCAATGTATAACCCATACCTTCCCTTTCTAGACCAAAATCTACCATCCTATATCACCTTAAAAGAGTGAAAATTGAAGTGTATTGGATAGAACTGTGAAAAAAAATAGATACAATATTAACTACTTACACGATGTCTAAATGTTCAAATATTTGAAAGGTGACTGTCATTTGGAAGATTAAATTCTATTCTGCAGGGTCCCAGAGGGAAGAGCTAGGGCCGATGAATGGAAGTTACA
The DNA here is from genome assembly GCF_900497805.2 of Vombatus ursinus. Lineage (NCBI taxonomy): Eukaryota > Metazoa > Chordata > Mammalia > Diprotodontia > Vombatidae > Vombatus > Vombatus ursinus. Next base: position 1,127,514 of record NW_020950098.1, read on the forward strand.
GGAAAGCAGATTTTAATTCAATTTACGGAAGACTTTCCTAATCATTATAGTTGTTCCCAAATGGCTGCCGTTGGAGATAGGAAGGTATCTCTGGAGCTTTTTAAATGAAGGCATGATAGTCATTCACTGGGGATACGGTAGAAAGGATTCATGCTGCAGGCAGGGCTTGGTTTGAATGAGTGACTTCTGAAGTCAATTCCAAATCCAAGATCCTCTGACTCAGTTTACTTTTCTGGGCCGTACTTTCCTCATCTGTAAAATGATGGGGTTGAACTAGGTGATTCTCCAAGATCCCTCTGCCTCTGAAATTCTCTGATTCTATGAAATTTTTTTTTTGCCTTCACATCATTATGGTCTCCATTTATTTATTCATAAACACAAAAGTCAGGGGATATCAATTACATTGCTTATCCCCCCCCCCCCTCCCTGATATTGGTGATTTGGTTGATTTTTATGTGTCCCTATTACAAAGAACTATGTGAGGGCCAAGTAAAAAGGTAAAGTCTAAATAAAATAGTTCAAATTCATGCGACATATTTTCCCCTTCTTCACCTAAAATTGTTATCCTCAATGTGGTCACTGCCCAATGTGTCTTCACATTTGAAAGGTCAGAGGGAGAACCACCCCATAAAAGCATCCACTGGAAGAGAAAGAGGATAACAAGGAGATGGATTATGTTAGGTGAAGACAGATGACTTCATGATCACATGGAGCTGAGTTTTTGCTTTGGTGCTGTTAGATTTTGAAGTGTGCTTTTCTTATGCCCTAGAGCTTTCTTCAGTAATGCCAGGGACAGTAAAAGGGTGCTTGTTGTATTCCAGTCTTGACGTTGAATGGGACGGATGTCCCTCCTCATGCCTTTTGCATTCAATAAGAGAGATGTTTGCCTAGAGTTAGAATTTTTTCCCCCTTGCTGCTCGGTTTAAGCCTCAGTAAATCAATCAATTAATCAATAAATACTTAATAGTGCCTACCATGTACCAGGCACTGTGCTAAGTGATAAGAATACAAAAAGAGGCAAAAGACAATTCCTGCCTTCAAGGAGCTTGCAATCTAATGGAATCAAAGCAGGAGAAGCTAAGGACACATGGTGTCTTAGAAAGAATACTAGTTCTAGAGTCAGAAGACCTGAGTTCCAGTCCTGATTCTGATACTGTCTAGCTGTGTGAGGGGCAGGAAGCTGGGCCTCCATTTCCTCATCTATTGGATAAGGGGTAGATGGCACAAACTGCTGGTCTTGGAATCGGGCAGGCCTGAGTTCAAATCTTGCCTTAATACTCACTAGTTGCATGATCATCAGATACTAGCTCTGTGACCTTAGGCCCAATTCAATTAACCTTGTAGAGTCTCAGTTTTCTTATGGAGTAAATTGGATTAAATAATCTCTGAGATTCCTTTCCAGTTCTAAATTCTGTGAACCTTCCATGATCTTTTCTAAGCATGGGCTAATCAGATAGGGAATCAAGTGTCCACAAAATCAGTTGCTTTGGTTTAGTCAATTTATATGTTATTCATGTTGGTGGTTATTGCATATCACAGTAGCTCATCTCGACAGCTCACAACCCCCTCCTTCTTACCCCAACCTGGTACCTCCTCATGGAGAACAAAAGGAGAATGGTGTGGGCCAAGGGTCCTGATCTTTACTGAAAGAAAAAAGAACAAGTAGCATCCTACTGCTGCCATGAAGCCATTTTGAGGCAGAGAACAGATAACTGTAATTATTACTCTGCTAGATGGGGGCTGGACGATTCCACATTTTCCCTCTCTTTTAGAACCAGAGCTTACAGGCTAAGATCTTATTGGTTATATGGTAGATAAAGTTTGGTCCAGCATGGGCTGGACCAAATGGCCTGTGGGGTTCTTTCCACCTCTGAAATTCTGTGATTTTCTTAGCTTCAGTTTCCTCATCTGTAAAATGAGGATGATAATCCCTGTAGTACCCATCTCAGTGCTTTTGTGAGGCTCATCTGAGATAATATGACTAAAATCCTGATAAATGTTATCTATTACTATACATATATATGTATATATATGTATATATATATGTATATATATATATACATATATATGAGGTATGTCTATTGACATGCTGGGGAGGGGGCAGGAATCAAAGTAATAGATCCCCACACTTGATTTTATCCTTAATGAAGTTTTCTTGTTTCTGTTGCTAGATTACTCATCTTTGTCAAATATGACTGCCAGTATTTAAATATCAGCCAACTTCTGGTTTCAATGGCACAGAAAACTGTGCTTCCAAGAACCTTTTTCTTCCCTAATTTTTTTTTCTGAGAAATTTCATTTTCGAGTAGACCTCAACCTGACAAGACAAAAATTCACTCTTGGTCAGGCTCTGCTTTAAGTTAATAATTACAAAGAGACACTTTTTCCTTTTGTTTTTAGGTTTTGTGGTTTGTGAAACCATTGGCTCCCCCTGATGGCAAAATTTTAATTCGCACAGATTCCGTCCCTCCTGTACTCCACAGAAGGAAAGTGCCCACTTTCACCTAGCTCTTGTCTTTCACATCAAATGGGATCACAGGACCATAAATTTAGAGCTGGAAGGGATCATAGAGACCATTTACTCCAATCCCTCACTTCAGAGACAGTAATGATTTGCTCAGAGTTCCATGGTCAGTTTGTGTCTGGGGTGGAATTTGAGCTCAGATCTATCCCACCCCAAATCTGGCCCTCCATACACTACTCTTTGCTGCCTCAGAAATGAAATTTTTCCTGCTGGCTAATCTTTCCATCCCACAACCTCCTTAGTAATATCAGTAACCATTAGTTGACCATGTGAATTAATTGAGTTTTACTGAGTGTTAAGATGTAGCTTGTGGTTGTTGTTTGTTTTTTGTTCTCTAAGAGGACCATGATATCAGGGAGGTGATGCCATGACATGCAAGCGAATTGAATTTAAGTGAGGGACGGCTGTGCAAAGTCACCAGCCTCACTTTCTCCTCTGGAGCCATCTAGGTCCAGTGGCGAGATATAAATCAGGATGACAGGAGATCAGGGTTGGAGGGTGCAGTTTCCTTCTACAAAAGGAGTTTTTGGAGGATTGCTGAGAGACAGTTTGAGAGAGGAGACCAAGGAGAAGGGAAGAGGGTGGGCCAAGATGTAGCACAATATTGGAGCGGGGAAGGGGAAGACCCAGAAGATCTATGTTCTGATCTCAAATCTGATATTAATTAACTATGGGCAAATCAATTCATCTCTTTGGGCCTCACTTTCCTCATTTGTAAAATGAAAGGAGATAGACTGGATAAATGATGTTTTAGGTCCATTCCAGCTACCCTCCAGAAGCCTGGCTACCATATAGTGAATTATTTTGACTATAGACACTTAAGAGACTGTGTACTAAAGATTAACAGGGCTCCAGTCGGATTATTAGTGGGAGAGCCCACACCAGTGTCATTGTGGCTTTTTAATAATGATAGCTAACACTTACAAGAGGCAACTGGGTGGTCAAGTGCACCTGAAAGCAGGAAGACCAAAGTCAACTCTGGCTTCAGATTAGCTGTGTGACCCTGGGCAAGTCACTTAACCTCTGTTTTCCTTAAACCACTGGAGAATGGAATGGCAAACCACTGCAGTATCTTTGCCAAGAAAACCCATGGACAGTATTGGTGTGCTAAGGTTTACAGGATCAAGAAGAGTTAGACATGACTGAATGAATAACAAAGCACTTATAAATCACTTTAAAGCTTGCAAAGCACTTAAAAATATCTCCTTTGTTCTTCATAACAACTCTTGGAGGTAGGTATTCTTCTTCTTCTCCTTCCCATTTTACAGATAAAGAAACCAAGGCAGGCAGAGTTGAGTGACTTGCCCAGGACACCACAAGTAGTAAGTGTCTGAAGCCAGCTTTGAACTTAGGCCCTGACTCCAGGTCCATTCTCTGAGGTTCACTATACCAACTTAAAACTAATATCAAATATCAAAACCAAAATATATAAGGCCAAAATGAAAATATGTAATAAAGTGTTATTTATATAGCTTATAGATTTCAGCAATAAGTACACATTTTATTGTTGTGGAAGATTATGATAAGAAAACCTGTATATCATTTCATTTTATGTCTTAACATAATGTATAGAGACCCGGCCTAGGAGGCAGAAAGTTCTGACTTCAAGCCCCAACTGTGACACATATTGGCTGTGTCACCCTAGGAAAGTCACTTATCTTCTGGGTTCTTAACCTCTTTTGTGTCATAGACCCATCTGGTAGCCTTGGTGAAGCCTATGGACACCTTTGCAGAAAAAATGTTTTTAAATGTTTAAGCAAATGTAGAATTTTCAAAAAGGAAATAAATTCTATTGAAATATAGTTATCAAAATATTTTAAAAAACCAAGTTCACGGAAGACCATAAATTGCAGAGAAGGTACTAACCTGCGTAGTGGAGAGAGTTTCCTCATGTGGGTGTTTCCTATACCACTGAAATCATAGGTTCAATTCCTACCCCTCTTACTTTGCTTACACTATGGTTCATGGTGTTTACAGAATGCAGACTACCTTACATTTTCTGATTTTAGGTGTTTATTTTACCCCCCTTGTGGATAAGATTTTAAGAGCAATTTGGTAATTTAAAACCACTATTTACTTCTGTGTCTGTCATGTATTCTAGTCCTTTTGACATGCCCAACAAAACAATGTATATTAGTTAGTTTTTCAGTCGTGTCTGACTCTTCATGACCCCATTTGGGATTTTCTTGGCAAAGATACTGGAGTGGTTTGCCATTTCTTTCTTCAGCTCATTTTACGGATGAGGAAACTGAGGCAAACAGGGTTAAGTGATTTGCCTAGGGTCACACAGCTATTAAGTATCTAAAGCTGCATTTGAACTCAGATCTTCCTGATTCCAGGCCTGTCCCTCTATCCACTGTGCCACCTAGCTGCCAATAATGTATGTACAATGTTTTTAAAAAACCCATTTGTTAATATGGATTTGCATGGTTCTGGATGGATAACTTGAAGAAGAATAATATAAACGTCTTAATTTTCAGAAACTTTGCTAGCCATGATATAGTTTCCTGATATAAGAGGCATTGTCTAAATCTATAAAATAATTGTATATAATTTTCCATGGTCAATGAGATATTAAAGAAGATGTATTGATTAGTTAGTCAACAAGCATTTATTACATGTTTATTGTATGTCAGATGCTGTGCTAAACTCTAGGAATACAAATGCTTGCAGAAAGAAAGATAGTCCTGGCCCTCATGGAACTTACATTCTAAAGGTGGGAGATAACACATAAAAGGAAGCTAAATACAGAAGGGGAAAACTCTGTGTGTGTGTGTGTGTGTGTGTGTGTGTGTGTGTGTATGTGGTACCTAAGATGAAGGTACCCGGCATAGGGGTATGATATGATTTATTCCCATAAGCTCCAAAATCTTCAACTAAATTTCTACTCCAGTGCCTAATTGTGACATGGAGGGGACCCTCAGGCCAGCAGAATGCTAACTTCGGTAGGTCTTAGTCCTCTGGAAAAGCTTTGATTATAGGTCTGGGCTTGAACTGTGTATCTGTCAACTAACACCCAAACTAGCTAAGACTTGTTATCAGAGGGCTGGCCACCAGGTGGTGATGTTTTGTATTTTTTTCAGTATCAGAAATTCAAGACTTGAAGAATTGAAATAATGAAACAGGGAAACATTCTCATGTGTATCTCCATAATCCTGCCTTGTGTTTCTCCTACAAATAATATGATCTATGAGGGTAGGGAGTGCATTTGACTATTTTTAAAAAAATATTTTTAATTTATGGAATAAAATAAGCATTTCTATAACAGTATAAAAAAGATGATTGTACATGAAATCGCAAATCTGCTATGTATAACTTATTATTCCTTTCAAAAATTTGGCAAAAATATCAAGGAAATTTCTTTTTTTGTTCTTCTGGCCCTAGAGATGGCTTTAGATACAAATAGGTACATATATTATATATATACATACATATATATATATAATTATTCTATTTATCATCTCTTTCTCTGGATGCAGACAGCGTCTTTCTTCATATGTCCTTTATAGTTAGTTTGGGTATTTATAATAGACTGTTTTGTTCTTCTTTAAAAATATTATCTCATTTTGTTCCTCACATCAACCCTGGGACGAAGGTGTTATTGTAATTCTCATTTACAGATAAGGCAGATAGAGTTAAATGACTTACCCAGGATAGCTTAGCTGGTAAGTACCACAGCTTGCTGGACATGATAGGTGACTGAGTAAATGTTTATTGAGTTGAATAGACTTGTGTAATTTATTCTGAAGCCAGGTGCCAGCTAGTAAATAAAATATCTGTAAGAGTTTGCCTTTCTTGTGGTGGGTTTGGTAAGACAATTGTAATATCATCTGCAAATGGGCTGATAAGATAGGAAACAATACCAATGTTTATATTTATCATTCGGAATGATAGCAACTGTTAATGGTTTGGCCGATGGAGGAAAAATAGCAGTGAGAACAGCCCTATCTCATTTTCCTCTTAGTTGCAAAATCCAAAGAATGGGATGATTGTTTGCTTGTGTGTTCCTTATGTAGACTATTAATTACCCAGGAGAAATTTCCCCTACTCCATTGCTTTTTTTCCCCTCTTCTTATTCTCATGTTGCTATACATTTCAGTCCATATTGTGATTTTTTTCTCTTTTTACTCCTGTGCTACTGTATACCCTAGTCCATAAGACTGAATTTCCTAGACTTTATTTGGAGGGACAGGAAGAATATACAAGTTCAGAAAAATACACCAGAGTAAGGGAATTGGAAGACTATATATGAGATACAGTATGGCATATAGGGCCAGTGTTGGAGTCCTGAAGAACTGGGTTCAAGTCTCTCCTTTGACAGCATATTATGAGTCCCTGAACATATCACTAAACTTTTCAGTGCCTCGGGCAATTCTAACTTGTAGAAGAGGTGCTGATAGGCTTTGATGGAGAATTTCTATGCTGGTGGTTCCATCCATAGAAGAAATCTAGACATTAAAATAGAGAAATAGAAAGTCTTCTTCTTCCACGGAGAAGGAGTTTAAGCTTTTGATCTAGTCCTTAACTAAAATCCCCTAGGGCTAGTTTGGACCATGATCACCACATGCCACCATGTTTGGCTCCCTTGCTGCTCCAGAAGAAAATGGTATCTTTCACCCAAGAATGTCTTTTCTTCCTCCTGCCCATTTGGAATTGGTCCAGTCTGGACTGCCGGGATCAGGCTAATAGGTCTGTTCTTTAAAGTGGCTGATCATTCTCAATCAGGATTTTTAAAAAAAATTTCATGGTGAATTCTTGGTATTTTAACCATAATCATGGTATATGCCTTATTAGTAAGTCAACCTTTTAGTCATTCCTCTTGGAGTAGCCTGACTTCAGGGGAAGCATACAAAGTTAGTGTGTGCCATTTCTTAGTAGTCAGTAAGTGAACTTACATATCATCACCCTATAACTGAGCCTATCAGTAATCATATCTGATCAACTTGGGTATTAAAGATTACCTCAGAGTTCGGAATTTTATTTCCACTGAGAATACACTTTTAGATGCAAGTCCCAGCTCTTCCGGTATACTTTTTTTTGTAGGACATTTTTCTCCCTTTATGTCATAATTGGCCTTTGCTAGAAGTAATAACTAGTTATTTTTATTCATTGCTAAGTGTGGGTTTGGGGCAGGGGAAGGAGGCCTTAGGATACTGTGAGGCCACTATTGGGGAGGGATAAGGAAGGGACCAAGCTGGGGTGGAACTCACTTGAAATATAATCATAGAAGAGGAAAGAAATTGTTTTAACTAATTATTCTTGTTGATTAGATACAAAGTTTAATAGTGTCTAAACTACTGAAAAAAGTTGCAAGCACTATCAACACATTAAATTTTGGCATGTACAGAATCCTGAGACATAGCCCCATAAATCTACCTTTACCTATGGAGAGGCCTTCAAGACAGGGTAACTGCATGTATGTCGCTCCTTTTTGGTTTATACAATTCACCCCCATTTAAAATATACATTGTCTCATAGTTGTCAAATGGCAGCTAGGTGGTGCAGTGGATAGAGCACTGGGCCTGGAGTCAGGAAGCTCTGAGTTCAAACCCAGGCTCGGACACTTGCTGGCTATATGATGCTGGGCAAGTCACTTAACCCCTATATGTATCAGTTCCTTGTCTGTAAAATTGGGGACACACTGGAGAAGGAAATGGCAAACCATTCTAATATCTTTGCCAAGAAAACCCCATAGGCATGGTCCAAGGAACCATGAAG
>NW_020950098.1:1135765-1139956 GCF_900497805.2 Vombatus ursinus
CTCAAAATGAATGTAAACAGCAATTGTTTTTGTTTTGGCCAGAAACCCTGAGAGTCTTTCCCTCCCAGATCTTTTTTTTTTTTTTGGTGCAGCAATTGGGATTAAGTGACTTGCCCGGAGTCATATAGTTAGTGAGTGTTATGTGTCTGAGTCGGGATTTGAGCTTAGGTCCTCCTATCTCCAAGACCTGTGCTCTATCTACTGCGCCACCTAGCTGCCCTCTGGATCTATTTTTTTTTTTTAAAGAGGCCATTCTTTGCCTCATTTCTTATTAAGCTTTAATCATTGAATGAGCTTTGCCTCAGTCAAACTGAGACCTGTTGAAGATCTTGTTTGAAAAGGCCAGGGTTCCCCAGTGCATCCTGGAACATCTCCAGTCATCCTGATACATATCTAACTACTGGATTCACATGGCTCTGGAGGAGAAAGTGAGGCTGGTGACGTTGCACAGTCCTCCCTCACTTAAATCTAATTCATTTGCATGGCACGGCATCACCTCCCTGTTGTCATGGTCCTCTTTGAGAAGGACGTACAAACAGCAGTAGTGTTAAGCTAGAAGTCAATGGATTATTTGTCTATATCTGGAATTGCGTTCTATGCACATAGTCTCAAAATGTTTTTCGTGATATCATGCTTCAGAGCCTTAAACTCTAATTTGTGAGTAAGATAATGGGTCTCATGGTCAGTGATTTTCCCTGGATAAAAATTATAGTAAGTTCCCGGTAGCCATCACTTTTCTGTTATGAAATTTCCCCGTTGGAAGTGCTGTGGTGTTATTGAAAGAAAGATGGATTTGCAATTGGAGTTGTTGTTATTCAGTCATGTTCGACTCTTTGTGACCCCATGGATTTGTCCAAAGGGTTTTCTTGGCAAAGCTACTGGAGCGGTTTGCCATTTCCTTCTCTAGCTCATTTTTTAGATGAGGGAATTGGAAATTCCTTGGAGCACCTGCTGAAATTGGTAGATTTTTCCTGGATAGATGAAAGTATTCTTCTCCTTATCTTTTTCTGCTAAGGGAGCCTAATAATACTTCCTAAGAACCATGAATTGCTCAACAGCACCATTAGCATAACTTGGTTTACTGAAAAAAGGCTTGTGCTTTTTGACATTTTTGACTTTGATACTGACATAGCACTTTATCCCTTCTAAGGCTTATTTCCCTTATCTTTGAAATGGAGACAATAATATGTGGAATACCCAGCCTACAAGATAGATAAGTTGTGATGAAAATGTTTTGCAAACTTTAAAGTGCCAGAGAAACATAAGATATTATAGTAATTTCAAGGCAAGATCTCATTGGAGTTTTCCTTTTTTTTTTTCCCTTCTGTATTTTGACTAGATTGCCCAGGCCAGAGGTGTCAAACACCCTTTGTGGGCACCACATGTGGCCCTCTACGCTCCCAAGTGTGGTCCAACCAGATCAAAATGTCATTGAGAAGTAATTAAAAAATAAAAATAAAATGTGAAAATATTAATATGTGGTTTTCCAAGTTGACATGTGACCTATAGGGATTCTTGTGTATGGTTTAGTGGCTGCCATTTCTACCTGAGTTTGACACCATTGATGTAGGGCATTCCAGGCACTTAAAGGCAAAGAGTCAGGAGAAGGAATGTCAGATGGCACAGTGGATAGAACACTGGGTCTGGAGTCAGGAAGATCTGAGTTAAGATCTAGCTTCAAACACTCACAAGCTGTAAGGCTCTGATCAAGTCACTTACCTCTGTTTACCTCAATTTCCTCACCCATAAAATGGGAATAATAATAGCACCTTCCTCCCAGGGTTGTTGTGAAGATCAAATGAGATAATATATGTAAAGTGCTTAGCGTAGTGCATGGCACACAGTAGGTGATATATAAATGTCAGCTGTTATATATGGGGAACAGTGAGGAGGACAGTTTACTGGGAGCAGAAGGTGTGTGAAGTGTATCAAAAGAGGTAAGTATGAGTCAAATTACAAATGACTTCAAATGCTAAAGGCATGGGCTAGGATTTTATATTTTATGTAGAGATGATAGGGAGTCATTGAAGGTATTTGAATATGGGAGTGATAGTGAAATGGTCATATCTGTGCTTTAGGAATATTGATTGGGCAACTGTGTGGAAAATGGATTGGAGAGGCAAGAAACTAGAAAAGTGGAGAACATTTAGGAGGCCATTATGCTAGTCCAAGCAAGAGATCATGAGGACCCAAACTAGGGTTTTGGAGAGAAGTGAATGGATGCCAATATGTTGTGGATGTAGAATCGGCAAAACTCAGTAATTGATTGGATATGGGAGATGAAGAAAAGGGTGAGAATCAAGGATGACTCCAAGGTTGCAAACCTTGGTGATGGAAAGATGGTGGTGTCCTCAATAGAAATAGGCAAGATTGGATGAGGTATGATAGGTTTCTCAGGAAATATGAACTCCATCTTGGACACGTTGAATTTGAGATGCTTATGGGACATGCAGGTGGATATTTCCATTGGGCCATTAGAGAAAAAGGACTAGAGTTTTGGTAGGCTGAAGACTATTCTGTGGTTCAGTGGTCACCTTCAAAGATAGGGATAAGCACTGGACGTGTTGTTTCATTGATACAAGGAGCTCTTGGGTGAGGAAATTCTCTCTACTAATGCACACCAGCCCTTTCATGGTCATTTATAGTCTTTGAGAGTGTTGTAGAACATTGAGAGGTTGACGGACTTGCCCATGGTCACATAGCCAATATGGGTCAGAGGCAAGATGTGAATCCAAATCTTTCTACTTCCTGTGCTTTCTATCAGCTATATCATGCTTCATTCAAAGTTTCAGGGGAAAAAAGAGCACAATCATTACAAACACTCTTGCTCATATTACTCATAGATTTCATGTTGGAAGCCTTATAGTCAAAGTTCAGAAACAGAGCTTTGCGCAATGGGGCAAATGTGGACTTCATCCAGTGGCACCAACTAGAATTGAATGGCCTGATCCCTGGATCTGGAGTCTAAAGAAGTGGGTTCAAGACCTCACTCTGCCAGTCAATAGATTTGTGACCATAGGCAAATCACTTAACTTCTCAAGGGCTTGGTTTATCTCAGCTGTAAAACATGGAGGATTGAACCAGATAAGGTCAAAGGTCCCTTCCACCTCTAATGTTCTACGATTGGGCTTCTGCTGTTTATTCCACTTCTCTTCCCCCCCCCCCCCAAATATCTTCCCCACTAAAATCTGAACAACTATGATATAGTTTTGTATTGCATTTATACGACATATGGTATTAGAAGTTTTTTTTCCCTTTTGGTACTTTGTCTTAGATCCTTGTCTCTAAGAACCTGCTTATACTTGAGGAATAGGGAAGGGAGATTGGGCTTTTCTTCTTGTTTTTTTTTTTTTCCAGTAAGTTTTTATTGATATCCTCTGTTTCTTACATCATTATAGTAATCCTCAGTATCCTTTACCCTTCCCCTCCCTGATGGCCATCCCATAAAACAAATAGTAATTTTTTAAGGAGGAAAACCCCCTAGCGTAACTGATTGATATGTTTAAAAAGCCTGAAAATACCTGCAATATGTAACACCTGGGGACCTCCCACCTCTGTGAAAGGGTGGGTTTGGGGTGTCTTCTCATATTTCCTCACTGGAGTCCTGCTTATAATTTTGTTACATTCACTTTTGATTTTTTGCTGTGTTGTTGCTCTTTATATGCACATGGTTTTAGCCACTATATTTTGTTTTCTTGATTGAGCTTACTTTACTCTGCATCAGTTCATCTAGAGCTTCATCATGTATGCAATTTGTTACAGCACAGTAATATTCCATTACATTCATGTACCAGATTTTGTTTAGTCATCCCTCAATCAACAAGCATCAACTCTGTTTCCAATTCTTTGCTATCCCAGAAAGTACTGTTATAAGTATTTTTGGGTTTCATGGGGACTTTCTTTTATTGGTAGCTTCCTTACAGTGTAAGTCCAGTAATGGAGTCTCTGGTTGATCGGATATGGACAGTAGATTGGGTTTTGATAATGAAGTTTTGTGTTGTGTTTTGTGTGTGTGTGTGTGTGTGTGTTTGTGCTGATCATTTTTGGGACTTCTCTTCCTCCTTCTCTCCCCTTCTGTCCCTCCCTTTTTCTTCTCTGTATCTTCTTTCCTTCCTTCCCTCCCTCCTTTCTTCTTTCTTTCTTTCTTTCTTTCTTTCTTTCTTTCTTTCTTTCTTTCTTTCTTTCTTTCTT
>NW_020950098.1:1140056-1201193 GCF_900497805.2 Vombatus ursinus
ATGAACTCAAGAAGACTCATCTTTGTGAATTCATTTCTGATGTCAGACACTTACTAGCTGTGTGACTGTGGGCAAATCACTTAATCTTGTTTGCCTTAGTTTCCTCATCTGTAAAATGAGCTGGAGAGGGAAATGGCAGACCTGTCTGCCAAGAAAACCCCACATTGGGTCATGTAGAGTTGGACATGACTGAAACAACTAAACAACAATGACTTCTTAACTCTAGGTCCAGCGCTTTATCCATTGAGCCAAATAAAGGCCACTTGTGGGATTGATTCTCAATTTCCCACTTCTTCTGAGGTTTTCAGGCCCTCTTTAACAAATGCTATCTGCATTCTGGTTGCCTTCTCAGTTTCCGTGTGCTCCAAATACTGGGGAGATGAAGCCCATTACCAGGATTAAGACACTATTTTACAAGGTAAGCATCTCCATGATTGCCAATAGACTTTGTTTTGTCAGCATGAATCACTTCCAAATTTAACATAAAAACCTTATCTGCAGATTGGAAACAAGGGAGTCTTCAAAGCCATCAGTGAACTTGATATCCTTTTTCCCTGGATAAAAAATTACCTAGATGGCATTAAATAAGACACCACGGACATTATCTTTAAAATATACTGACAAGTACCAGTGGAATGAGTTTATAAAAGTACCTTTCTCTAATTTAATTGAAAATTTTTGTGTATGTGTGTGCACTTAGTATTGAGAGAAAGTTAGCTATGACAGCAATGGCCTGGGTAAATAAAGATTTGGAGATGTTATCATTTGCATCTTTCTGTAATCACTAACTGTGAAGGGTTTATAAAATTTATGTATTTTGTTTTTTTATTTTCCCCCAATTACACATAAAAACAATTTTCAACATTCATTTTCAAAATTTTGAACTCCAAATGAAGGTTTTTTTTTAAACAATTAACTTGTTTTACATTTTGAAAGTGCTATATAAACACAAATTTCATTGCAGGACTTTCATTTGAAGGCAAACATTGGAATAACCTTATTTCAGATTATGTGAAAAAGAAAACAACACACAGAGAAACTCCACACTCTAATATTAGATGGGTTTAAGAGGAGGGTAGCCAGCATTATTAACTCTTTTAGTGGAAAGTTGGTAAATGTGGCTAGCCTTCATGCTAGCATTCTAGTTAACAGAGCTGTTTTTAAAGCAAATAAATGTCTGCTTCTCTTCCACGGAGAGACGTCCATGACAACATGCTAGAATTTCAATATGATTATAAAGTTTAGCAAATAGTGTGATCATCAGGGGAGCTAATAATTCACTGGAGTATAATGGTTGCTTTCATAGATGGTTAAAATGATGCTAAAGATAACCAAAGCTTCTGCATTCTGCACAACTAACAGCTAAAGGAAATTCTGTTGTTGCAAACTTGAAGGACTGTGTGACCAAATTCTTTTTTTGTTTGTTCAGCCAAACTGCTTAATGTGTGTTTTTTAAGTGACACTGAATTCATGAAGACACATTTTCTGTAGAGTTACTATTGTTTCAATTTACATAACATCCTTAGTGGACAACATCCTTAGGACAATAGGCCTAAGGATGAGCATTGGCTGCCTCAAGGGCCTCAGGTGAAGCTTGTCTTTGGTAATCTTACATCATGCCTTTTCAACTTCTCTGGTGTTCTGGCATGTCCTCCCCTCTCCCCCATTCCAAGTGGAAGACCTCCTGATGCCTTCAGCCTGCCACTTCAACTGGGCCTGCCTGAGTGTCTCATACTCCAGACTTCTCCCTCCTCTCTTTTCCTCAGTTAAAACTCTCATTAGCTTAGCTAGATGTAGGCAATATGATCACTAGGGCTATGCTAACAGATTACATTTGTGCAATACTTGATGGTTATACTTTACATACTCTCTTTCATAACAACCCTGTGAAGTAGATAGCAACAAATATTTACAATTTACAATTTATAGATAAGAAAACTTAGAGTTTCTTAAACTCTAAGTTTTGTCTAAATTGGAGCAGGGTCAATAATAGAGGTGAATGAGATCTTATCAAATCCAAGGCTCTTTCTACTGCTCCAGTCAATATGTGGATTACCCATAAGTTTATGCTAGAGAGTATTCACATTTTAAATAAGGTGTTTGTTAACCCAAATGCAATCCTCCGGGAAGTTATAACCTAACCGCTACCTGGGTATCCCTGCCTCACTCGAATTAAATTCACATGTAAGTCAAGACATCACACTAATGAGGTCATTGGTCCTGTTTGAGAATGAAGGACTACCACCACCACCACCAATAACCTGGGTGTCAATGGTAGAAGCTGCCATTGGGAAAATTCTTGCCCTCATCAGCAAACTCAACTCCTGTCGCCCCAGATTACCTCATGGTTTCTGGCTATGGCTCCCAGGCAGTGATCAGAAAGACATTTTGCCTCTCCCCCACTCCTGACTCCCATTTTTTATTTTGGGTGGGACAAAGTGAATCACACAAGATGAACAAGTAGTGATGGGCTGTGATCCATATTACTGACCTCATTACGTTGTCTTTATTTCCAAAGCCACTCTTCTTTCAAACTTCTCTGTTACTGTGGAGGGCATCTCTTTCCTTTCAGCCACCCAGGTTCACAATCTCAGAACCATCTTTGATTCCTCTCCCTGTTCTCCCTCACCCACAGATCCAATACGTTGCCACATCTTGTGACATCTACCTCTATGACATCTCTCAAATCCAATTGCATTCTCTCACAGCCACCATTTAATAGTTCAAGCCCTTCTCACCTATTGCTTGGATTATTGCAATAATATCCTAATTGGCTTCCTTGCCTCAAGTCTTTCCCTTCTCTCCCTTGCTGCCAAAGTGATTTTCTTAAAGTGCGGCTCTGACCATATTACCACCCATCACCCCATTCAATATACTCCAGTGACTTCCATTCGATCTAGAAGCAAATAGTTTATCATCCTCATCTCAGCATTTTAAATTCCTATTCTTGTATAAATTTTCTAATTTGCATAATTATTAGTACAGTAGAACATATATATGTTATAAATAAGAAAACATACATGTATTTGGGATACATGCCACCAATTTTTTAATGTAATGTTTTGTGATTTAAAAAGTTTAGCCACCTCTGTTTTAGGCATTTCTTCCTCCATCTCTTTCCACTTCATCTTCTCTGAAGGGAGGAGTCATTTCCCTTCTGGTCTCTAGGAAGAGGGGAAAGGTTGGTGATGATACAAGTTAACCCTTGACAATTTATGAAGTAGCAAAAGTGGATCCCCAGCTCCTGTTCTCTCTTTAATACTTCATTACCTACTGATATCCTCTTCTCTAATTTGTGAGTAAAGGTTTTTAATACAATACAGTACAATACAACACAATTTACTGCAATGCAATACAACACAGCAGAACACAGTACAGCATGATATAATATTATACCATATAATATAATAGGAATTCATTTATTAAGTACCTACTGTGGGCAGAACACTGTTAGGTGCTATGAGAGAGCAAAATATAGATGCCATAATCCCAGCCCTCATGGAGCACACAGTGTACAATCAGAAATGATACCTGAATGGATGCCTGTAATACCCAATATTGCACAACAAGAGAGTGCATTAGATTTACAAATCACAGTTCTATGGTCTATCTGAGAAGAAATAATTTTGCCAACTGGGAAAATCAAGGAAGGTTCGGAGGAGAAGGTAGAATTGAATTTCAGCTTTAGAGAGTAAATAGAAATCCAAAAGGTGAAGAAAGAAAGGGAGTTCAATACAGATATGAAATCCTAATCCTGGCTAAAAAAAACTAACATTCATATTCTGTAGTTTGTTTCATCAGACTGATACATAACCCTTCTGAGGGAAAAAAAAGAAATGGATGATCTACATACTGACTATATAGCTAGAGAAATAATATCAGCAACACTATCTGTAAACATGTACAGAAAGGGTCCATGGAAATAGTGTAACTGGTCAAGTTAATGTAGACATTTAAAAAATGTTCAATAACAGATGTTTATAGTCTGCACAATCTTTTATTTTTGTTTTTGCTTATGCTCTTGAATATCGCTGGTGTTGCACAGTTAAGTTTATAATAAATTAAACCATTCTGTAATAAATTAAACCCATTCTTGAGGTTCAAAAGATAACAAGGCTATTAACTTTTCATTTGCATGAGAGGTGACTTAGAGTATTTGAAATGGCTCTTACAGGAAAGAGGTAGTGGGTACAACTAAAGTTGGAGAGAGGGATGGAGACTGATTTTGGTTTGATGTAGGTAGAGGAACTTTCCTATGTTCCTAATGATTCGAACTATGGAAATGTGTAATGGGCTATTTCTAAATGTTCACCCCTAGTGGTGTTCAAGTACAGGTTAGAGATCATTCCCCTTCTGGTATGGATTGGATTAGACAGTCCTTGAGGTCCATTCTAAATTCCAGATTGGAATAATTATGCAACGTTAGATAAGTTTTTATCCTGTGAGTCTTTGCTTTGTAGTGATAACATTCTTCCCTGTCATCCAATAGATGCCTGAATGTTTATTATTTTCACAAACAGTAATAGCTACCATTTATATAGCATTTTAAGATTTACACAACACCTTACATACCTTATTTAATTTTTTTAAATAAAAAACTATAGAGTTTTTTACAATATAATATAAAGATTACTGTTGTCAATCTACATTAGAGATTCTTAACTTTTTTTTTTTGGCATCATGGACCCCTTTGATGAAATGTAGGGACCCATTCTCAGAATAATGTGTGTAAATGCATAAAATAAAATGCTTCAAAGGAAACCAATCAGTTGGAATCATTATCAAAATATTTAAAAAATTCCAAATTCATGAACCTTAGTTTAAGAACTCCTAGTCTAAACCCATTCCAGAAATGGTACAAAATATTTCCAAGTAGAAAACATGGCTACACATTTATGATCCAATTTTTCTAAAGTTCAGAGAAGAGGAAGGAAGGAAATAAGCATTTATTAAGAGCCTATTATCTACTGTTCTGAGCACTTGAAAATATTACCTAATTTTATCCTCACAACAATCTTGGGAGGTAGGTTCTATTATTATCCTCACTTTACAGTTAAAGAAACTGAGGCAGAAAGAGGTTCAGTGACTTGCCCAGGGTCATACAGCTATAGTTAGTGGGGAAGAATTGGAGCTCAGGTCTTCCTGACTCCAAGTTCAGTTCTCTCTCCAACGTGACACTTATGGTGTTGGTTGGTTGGTCAGTTGTCCTTTATTCTCCAAGAGGACCAAAATGACATCACTATGTTGGGGTCAAGGTACAGTGTGTCTGACTGTGGCTGATCAGACCAATATGGGCTTGTAAGGCTGTACCACACATCAGGCACAAATAGTCCACATGAACTTTGGAGTGGTGCTTTCTCTAAATTTGCACGTCTCATCTTTCTTTTGAGTTACTGCAATTCTGCTTCTCTCATGTGCCATGCTAAGTGATCCTATGCCAGTGTTTCCCATGTCTCCCAACTAATTCCAAAGCTCTTCAAAGAGACCTTGAGAGTGTCATTGTATTCCTTTGTATGGGAAAGTGCAAGGAACACGGTAATACACCCCTAGATTTAGAGTTGTAAAATACCTTAAAGACCCTTAAGTTCAGTCCTCTCATTTTACAGAGGAACTGTAAGTGAGGGAAAGGGAAGTTGAAAGATTTGTTCCAGAAAGATTAGATTTAATCTTTTCACCTTGCTCCTTTACGTCAGTGATGTAAACAATAGTACTTGAGCCTTCATGTGTAGGGTTTTTTTTGTTTTTATTTTTGTTTTGTTTTGTGAGATATCCTGACATCAAAGTCTAGAACTATTTCAATTTCCGTTTTAAAAGAAACTTTCTTATTCACACTTCAGGTCTGGTGTGCACTGGTTTCTCCCTCATTCTTTGAGCCAAAAGAAGAACAAATGTAGAGATAGATAGAATGACTTGTCAATATCAGTGCAACCCCTTGCCCCATAGTGATTCTGCCAATGCCAGTGTTGAACTTATCCAGAGATGAGTACATTTGTTAAAGATTTTCTCTCTCTTTGCCTATCTCAGTATAAAAGCCCATAGCTCCTAACATCTGTGGGTCACCCAGAATTACATCTTTGTTTCCCTGTGCCAGTAATTTAGTATAAAATGCTTTTTTTTAAACTTTGGAATTAGAAGACCTGGGTTCATATCCACCTCTGATGCTTATTCTAAGAAATCTCTTAAAGTCCCTTAAACCTCCGTGGCCCTTGGTGGTCTCATCTGTAACAAATTAGGGGACTGAACTAGAAGCTACACGAGGTCCTCGACAGGTCTCTAATACTAGTCAGACCTAAAAAAATAAATTTAAGCTAGGAACCAAGGAAGGACAGTGAGGAGGACAGATTCCATGTCTTATACTCTTTTTGTATAAGTAAATGTCCCACTAGTGGCTTGTATGCTATTATTTCATTCAGTTCTAAATGCATATTAATTAAACACCTACTATGTACAAGGCACTGTTCTAGATGCTGGAAATATAAGGATGTACTTTGGGCTTTTGCATTATCTTTTTATGTTTGTGGGGATACAAGGACCCAGGCAGTTTCTACAGAGGGAGACAAGTGTAACAAAATATGAAAAATACTCCAGAAGAAGAGAGATCACTCTAGCGGAGAAAGGCTGGAAATTGTGCTGTCTTGGTATGCTCTGGGGTAGGAAATCACACAATAGAAGGAGGGGGATGGAGTGTGTATCCTGTGCTATCCAGGTTCAGCTTCCTCCCTTTCTTATACTGACCTTCAATTTAGACTTCCAGCTGGTAAATAAGAGGGTGCAAGGCTCTGGCTCCAGCCACTCACTGTATGTACAGCTAGAGACTTGAGTGGCAGGTGATTGTGATGACAGGAGAACGAGACAGAGGCTAGATGTCTTCTGCAGCAGATGAAAAGAAAAGAGATCCAAGGACAAGGTATCCCAAGAGGACTTTTAGAGGACTATTGGGCTAATTACTTGGGAGGAGACCCCCTTCCTTGTTTATTTGGTGCAGACCCCCTATTCCTTTATTCCTTTCCACAAGTTGTGGTCCTGTGTGGTTGAGAAGGTCTCCTCCCCACCCCAGCCATTCCTGAAGATACTAGAGGACAACCAGAAGGAGATTTAAGAGGTGGCTGGAGGTGGATATCTCCACATAGGAGCACTTGATCTACTTCCCAACACTTTATGTTAAATAAACTATTTAATAAAAAGTATTTTGTCTTTGAATCCATGAATGTGAAGGTCATGAACTCAAAGCAGGGAATCCAGCTGATGAGATTTGTAAGGATCATAGATTTTATACTTTAATATTTTAAATAATATTTTATTTCATGTTGTTTTTGTTCAGTCATTTCAGTTGTGTCCTATTCTTCGTGACCCCATTCGGGGTTGTTGGTTTGTTTTTTTTTTTTTTTTGGCAAAGATGCTGGAGTGGTTTGCCATTTTCTTCTCTAGCTCATTTTACAGAGGAGGAACTGAGGCAAACAGGGTTAAGCGACTTGCCTAGGGTCACACAGCTAGTGTTTGAGTACAGTTTTGAAGTCAGGTCTTCCTGACTCCAGTGCTGAGATCTATCTATTGAGCCATCTAGCTGCCCCTAGCTCATGCATGCACCCAATAGAGGGTGACTAATGAAGCTACTGGACTTCTGGCTCAAGTAGATTGCCACCTGGTGGACAAATAAGATAATTGTCCCTCATTGGATAATTAAGGCAGTAACATACTTCTTTCCTCCAGGCTTAAGGAAGACAGCAATTAAGGCAGAAAAGTCAATCTGGACTGCTTATACTGCACAAACTTTCACAGCTGTCACAAAGACAAAAATGAAACAGTCCTTGCCCTCAAGGAGGATACGTTTCATTTATTACACATATTAAGTTACTATCTAATAAGGCTTGTAATCAGTAGAAGGGGTATATAGCTATATCTCTGTTCTTTGAAATTCCTTAATTCAGTTAGTTTCAGTTAGTTCAGGAAAAGGTTTTAGTGAAAGAAAAAAGGGGAAGAGGGCCAGGGAAGCAGGTCAATTCTTGTGAAATTAATTTACCCAAGGTTAACACGACTAAACATGATTTCATCTAACGACACTTCATTGTCATTCCATCAAACTGCATTCTCCCCAGATCCACAGTTCTAATAGTATCTTGGTGAAATTTGTATCATTTCACACATGACAATATAATTCTGATGATGAGAGATTTTGACATCATAAGATCATAGATTTGGAAGAGGATGGAAACTCAGAGATTATGCAGTCCAAATCCTTTATTTTATATATGAGGAAACAAACCTTGACTCAGAATGGCTAAGTTCAAGGTCACACAAGTACGAAGGCATGAAAAAAAAGACATTTATTAAGCACTGTTCTAAGTATAGAAAAA
This sequence comes from Vombatus ursinus, assembly GCF_900497805.2. Taxonomy (NCBI): domain Eukaryota; kingdom Metazoa; phylum Chordata; class Mammalia; order Diprotodontia; family Vombatidae; genus Vombatus; species Vombatus ursinus. The sequence continues at coordinate 1,148,411 of NW_020950098.1, forward strand.
CAAAACAAATTCTGCTTTCAGGGAGCTTACACTTTAACTGGGAGATTAACGTAACACATATAAGAATTCAGCTACAGGGTTTATGGAAAGGTCCCAATATCCTAGGGGATTCATGGAGGGTTGGGAGGAGGAGCCATGGAAAGGTCCAGGAGTTTTTAGCATGAATCAGCAGATAAAATGACAGTGGCTTGGGGTCTAGTGGGCAGAGAAGCAGGCAGATAAGTCCTAGAGGATCTTGTTAATAATAATAATAATAATAATAATAATAGTTAGCATTTATAAAGCACCTACTATATGCCAGACACAGGAAAATCTCATAGGTCATTAAGTCCAGACTCTTCATTTTACAGATGAGGAAACTGAGGCCCAGGGAGGTTAGAATCCTGCTAAGAGATCTTGGCATCCAGGGAAAGCACATAATAATGAACGGGTGGAGATTCACATCATATAGGTAGTTAAAATTATAACCCATCTATCTACCTGTCAACAAAATAGTCTCTGAGAACAATCAGGTCTCTACAAAGACAGTAAGTTGTAATCACCTGCTGCCCATATGGGACTTAGTCTCTATGATGATCGGGGGAAAAGATGGATGCAGAATTCTAGCCACAAGTTTTGCCCACAAGTTTCAGATGGAGTGGTGGGACGAATCAATCAACAAACATTTATTAAGCACCTACTATATGCCAGGCAGTGTGCTAAGTGCTGGGGATACAAAAAGAGGCCAAAGACAGTTCCTGCCCTCAAGGAGCTTACAATCTAATGGAACCAGTAGATGGCCTCTATTGAAAAGGTCTGGATCAACATTTGGGAGAAGAGGAGATTTGCTGGTATCCTCCTGAAGGTCCAAGGAGCTGGAGCAGGACTTTTCCCAATCACAAAAGATCAAGCTATCAGCCATTTTAACCTAAATGTGACGGAACCCTTGATGTTCTTAAATATGCAGAGCACTCACTTGTGGAGTATTCTCCCTCCTTATCACCATTTCCTGGCTTTCCTTACTTTCTTCAAGTCTCAGCTAAAATTCTACCTTCTGCAAAGAAACCTTCTACAGCCACTTAAAACTGCCTTCTCTCTGAGAGTAACTCCAGTTTATCTTGTATGTCTATAGTTATTTGCCTGTTGCCTCCTCAGTTAGAATGGAAGCTTCTAGAAGGCATGGATGGTGTTTTTGCCTTTCTTTGTGTCCCCAACCCTTTTTGAAGTGCCCAACACATAGTAAGTGCTTAATAAATACTTGTTGAGGGGCAGCCAGGTGGTTCAGTGGGTAGAGCACTCAGGAGGACTTTAGACACATTATCTGTGTAACCCTGGGCAAGTCACTTAACCCCAATTGCCTCAAAACTAAAAAAAAGAATCAACAATAAATGCCTGTTGGTTGATTAATTGTCACGCATGTTATTTTTCTCACATAAACTTAAATTGTAAGCTCCTAAAGAAGGGTTGTTACATGGACATAATGAGACAATATTTGTCAAGCATTTAGCATAGTACCTGGCACATAGTAGGTGCTATATAAATGCTAGCTATTGTTATTGTTATTATTGTTGTTAATTAAAGGGCCTGTATCTTCTCTTACATTCTTCATAGTGCCCAGTAGATTATGGGTATTGTGAAGGATATAAATAGACTTAACAAATACTTGTTGATTTAATAAATACTTGAATTAGTTTAGTCAGATTTTTTTAAAAATTATTTTTAATTTATGAAATAAAACAGGCATTTCCTTAACATAATACAAGAAAAAAGATGATCATACATTAAACTGCAAATCTACTATGCATAACTTGCTACTCTTTTCAAATATGTAGCAAAACTATCATGTACATTTCTTTTTTTCCTTCCCCCCCCCCCCAGATTAAAAAAAATCTTAATAGCTAGCTACAGGTTACAGAGAGATAGAAGCTGTTATTGTGGGTAAGAAGTGGGAATGGGTAAAGAGGGGAAAAGTAACTTGGGAGAATCGGACACTTGCCAAGAAACATAGTTTTGTGTGGGATGCTGTGGGGGGAATATTGGGAGGAAGGAAGGACTATAGGATCTCAGATTTAGAGCAGGAAGGGATTTCAGAGATCATCTACTCCAGAGACCCTAAACCTTGTATCATGGACCCCTTTTTAAGTCTAGTGAAGCCTATAAATAATATTTTTAAATGTGTAAAATAAAATACGTAGTATTACCAAGGAAAACTAGTATATTGAAGTACAGTTATCAAAATATTTTTAAAAATCTAAGTTCATGGACCCCATGTTAAAAATCTCTGATCTAGTCTTAGCCCTTTGTTTTGTAGTTGAGAAAATGGAGGCCCGGAGAGTCACACAGTTGGTACATAGTAGAACCAAGATTCAAACCCAGGTTCTCTGGCTCCAAATCTAACACTCTTTTATTCCACCTTCCTCCGGGGCTTGGTAGAGATCGGAGGGCAGGGAAGGAGACCCAGGAAGTGTTAAAATGTCAAAGAAAGGGGATGCGGGAGAACCCTAAAGGTAGTTGTAACTACCGCCTCATTTTTGTTTTCTCTAGGGCCAGCACAGTTTAATTCACATAGTAGCTGAAGTTAAACAAAGTGTTAAAAAGCACAGATTCTGTCAATTGAATAACAGATCATTATAATTAGCGCCCTTCACAAAAAGCATGGCTTTGATGCCTCATCATGGTACGAAGATGATCCTGGGTTCTTAGAGGCTCTGTTAGCAGAGTATAGGGCCAATGGAGCACATACCAAATGGCAAAGTATTCGAGTATGGGTCTAATTACAAGGTATTAATTGTCCGGGGACCAGCCTAATTAGGATAGGTTTGTTACTGGTAATTCTGACACAAAGTAATGAATTTTATGTCCAAAGCTACATAGCTTCCTGGTATTTTGTGGTCATCTTCATTTCTGCTGTGATGAAAGAGGAGAACAGGGATCCCCAAAATGACATAGCTTTTAGACTCTCTACAAAAATTGGCAGCATTCTTAATGAAAGAAAAGTGTGATATAATGAATCTAGAGTCAGAGGCTCTCAGTCAGAGGTGTGTGTGTTTAGAAGTATATATGTATATGTATTTGTGTATGAATGTGTGTGTGTGTGTATGTAGAAGTTCACAATGTATATAAATATATAATCCACAATATATAAAATAAATAGGGCACCTAGGTGGCACAGTGGATAGAATGCAAGGCCTGGAGTCAGAAAGACTCATCTTCCTGAGTTCAAATCTGGCCTCAGATTTGTTTGACCCTGGGCAAATCACTTAACCCTGTTTGCCTCAGTTTCCTCATCCATAAAATGAGCTGGAGAAGGAAATGGCGAAGTACTCCAATCTCTTTGCCAGGAAAATCCCAAATGGGGTCACAAAGAGTCAGACATGACTGAAAAATGACTGAACAACAGCACAATATAAGATAAATATTTTATACATAATATACTATTTAAATATAAAATTGTATATCTGTATATATCTTTCCAATGCCTCCAAGGGGATCCCAGACAGAAAAAAAGGTTTAAGAACCTCTTGACTAAATAGACGACCTCTAGGATCTGTCCCAGCTCAAATGAACCTATGTTCTTTTTAACCTGGATGTGAAGTGAGGCTAATCCTACTCTCGATTTCTCCCACTGTAGTCTCATCCTGGAAACTCTCTCCGTGAATGGGGCCTCCTCGGAACTCTAGAACAGTCATCAGTCCCTGTGGCCTTCTCATCCTGGAACATCCTCTGTGAAGCTGACCCCCTTCGTCCCATGGGTGAGTTCCTCCTTGATCTTCCCTCGTATGGAGGGGCCTAAGTTGGCTAACTTTCATTTGATTTTCTGGACTTCAACACCATGACCCCATTCTCCAATCTTTCCAGTTCTCTTTCATGTGTTGTCTCTTCCCAATAGAATGTAAGCTCCTTGAGGGCAGGGATTGTCTTTCTTTTTACTTGTATTTGCATCCTCAGGGTTTAGCATGGTGTACACTTATTACTAAATAAATGCTTAAATAAATGCTTGCCTTATTGCCTTTGGGTTTTAAAATTTTTTTGTTTATTTAATTTTTAGTTTATGGAATAAAACAAGCATTTCCATAACATAGTATAATAAAAAAGATGATTGCACATAAAACTACAAATCTATTATGTATAATTTGCTATTCCTTTTAAATATATAATAAAGTTATTATGTAAATTTCTCCTTTTTCCTTTTATTTCTGTCCTCCCCCTCTCTCCCCACTCCACCCTACAGATGGCTAACATTAGCCACAAATGTGTATATGTATGTTAAGCTATCCTCTACATATTTCTATTTACCAGTTCTTTCTCTGGATGCAGGTAGCATTTTCCTTCATATGTTCTTTGCAGTTAATTTGGGTATTTATAATAGTCAAAATGACTTATTCGCTCCAAGTTGTTCTTAAAATGATATTGCTGTTACTATATACAATGTTCTCTTGGTTCTGCTCCTTTTACTCTTCATTATTTCATGCAAGTCTATTCATGTTTTCCTAAAATCATTGAGCTCATCCTTTCTTAAAGCACAATAGTGTTCCACCACAATCACACACCACAACTTGTTTAGCCATTACTGCCTTTGAAAGACCTTTGACTGTGCTCAGCCCCTGACTGCTTCTATAGGGAGTCATCTAGGTCCAGGTAGCAGAAGACAGGTGTTAAAAGGAAGAGACAGGATCATGGAATCCTAGAATTTAGAGCTGAAAAAAGCGCACCTTTTAGATTGTAGGCTCAGAGCTGGAAGAGATATTATGGGCCATTTAGCCTAACCCCTTCATTTTACAAATGAGAAAAGTGACATGCTTTATTTGGTATTTTCTTCTTCATCATTAGTAGACATGTCCCTGAGAAGGTCTCAGAAATTCTTGGTTGAATCCAACTCTCTGACTTCCCATATACTCATTCCCTATTAATCAATAGCATCCACTATTGATTGATTGGTTGGTATCAGGAACGCTGTCTGTGTTGCACAATATGGTGTTCTTCATGCAACCTCACTATTGCAGAACTCTGCTTTCAAGAATGACATGGGCTAGGATAGATTCTCCAAGAGAGACAATGGATTTTAAAATATTGAAAGGGCTTATGTCAGGGGATAATCCTGAGCTGCTTTCACAGTCAGGCTGTGCTTCATTGGTAGCATAAGAATAATCTTAGAGAAAAAATACTGGTTTTCCTTATCTATAGCATCCAACTGGGTGTAATAGAGTCAATTTATACCTTGTTACAAATGTTCCATATGGTAAATTCTAGCCAAGGAAGGAGAGAATAATTTTTGCTGTTTTGAGAAGGTGTATTTTTTTTTTCTGAGTACGGGCACGAATCAGGAAAGGCTGAGTTTGCAACCTCAGCTACACTACCACCACCATCTGCTTCTGTTCATGTGTCCTATGAAAAGCTTTTTTTTCCTAGTAGCACAGAGTCTATTTTGTGAACCTTCTGCTTAAACCACAACTTCTATTTCCTGACTTGAAAATAGTATATGATCTTCAGTAATGCATATTTTGTGCTTGCTTATTTATTATTACAATTATTACTATTAATAATATGTAAGTGTGAGTTGATCAGAGAAGGGAGTTCTCTAAAAAATTTGGTGAGCTCACAGTGTGAGGAGCTCTTGGGAGTCTCCGGTGGGCATCTCCCTATGGAGAATATGGGCTTTTCCTTTGGCTTTTGATAGAGTTTCAGGGACTGAGGTTGCCCTCAAGATGATTGGGGAGTTCATCAACTTGATGACTTCCTTGCCTGATCAACATTCCTTATAGATACATTTTGTTCTTATATATCAGACCATTTCCTACAACCCCTCTTCCCTTTCCCTTCCCTAATGTACAGTAGCCAAACAGTTAAGGAAAAGCGCCTTCTAGAGTGAGTGCAGCTGATAATATGAACCATGTTCTAATTTTGTAATTTATTCTTTATTAGGAAGCAGAATGGGAGAGCAGAGAGAACACTGGCTTTAGAGTTAGAGGATGTGAATTCAAATCCTTCCTCTGATGTTTATCACCTTTGTGGCCCTATGTTAAGTTTCTTGATCTTCCTGGGCTCATTTGAGGCAGCTAGGTAACGCAGTGGATAGAGTGTCAGGCCTGGAGTCAGAAAGAACTGAGTTCAGGTATAGCTCCAAGGACTTAAAACTAGTTGTGTGACTCTGGCCAAGTCACTTTACCTCTGTCTGCCTCAGTTTCCTCATCTGAAAAGTGGGGATAATAATAGTACCTACCTCCCAGGGTTGTCGTGAGGATCAAATGAGATGGTAATTGTAAGGCACTTAGCACGGTATCTGGCATGTTGCAAAATAGGCATTGTAGGCACTATGTAAATGTTAGCTGTTATTATTATTATTATTATTATTATTATTATTAATGAGGAGGTTGAATTAGATGACTTTAGACATCGCCCCACACTTTTACACCTATAATCCCATGATGGAAAGCAAGGATATGTCCTTTATCTTTCGTAATCAGATAGCAATGTTAGACACTGTAGTTGACCCGAGTTTTGTTGTTGTCTAACATTATCTTGGTTTAAATTTTTGCAGTTAATGTATATATTATTATTATTCTGGTTCTGCTTTCTTCACTCAGCATCACTTCCATAGGATTACTGATCTAGAGATACAGGGGAACTCAAAATAAGCAGGAAAAGCAATCATGATCTCAGACAAGGTAACAGTAAAAATAGACATGAGGGGAAGAGAATGATCATTTATTAAGCATCTGTTATGTTCCAGGCCCTGTGCTAAGCAGTCTACACATAGCATTTTGTTTGATCCTTACAACAACTCTGTGAGATTCTTATTAGTAGGTATTATTAGTATCCTCATTTTACAGTTGAAGAAACTGAGGCAAACGGAGGTTAAGTGACTTGTCTAGGCTTTCATAACTAGTAAATGTAGGAGGCTAGATATGAACTCAGGGCTTGTTGGGTCAGGAGTTAGAAAGACCTGAGTTCAAATCTGGCCTCAGACACTTACTGACTGTATGACTGTGGCAAGTCACTTAACTTTTGTTTGCCTTAGTCCACTGGAGAAGGAAATGGTAAACCACGCCAAGAAAAACCCACAGACCATATGGTCTACAGGGTTATGGAGAGTTGGACATGACGAAACAACAATAGTAACTTCCTAACTGCAGGTCAGGTGCTGTATCCACTGTGCCACCTGGCAGCCTATTCTTAAAAGAAACAAGCAGGAAAATGATAGAGAATTTAAAGGCACCACGGATGATGAACTAAAATTGGTTATTTAATATATATGCATCAAATGGCGAACATCTAAATGCTTAAAGGAATGGCCATATGTTATGGTTCAGTTAACTTCAAAGGGAATCTCTTTCCCTGAGCTTAGGGGAGTGAAAAATGATGCTCAGGTGAATATTAGCTCTTGGACCCCTTAGTCAGAGCTGACTAGCAGTAAAAGGAGTTTTTTGCATTGGGGAGGATGACCACTACAGGAGGAGGAAGCCAAGCCTGGGTATGATTGGCCAGAATCCCTTGACATTGCCTGAGCCAACCAGTAGGGTTGTTACTGAGCTTATCAATATGGTAGACCAGCCGGGGGGCAATAAGATCCTGACCTGAGGGCTAGGACACAGGGTACTCCAGACCAGACACAGTGAGGCAATGCCCTGGTGTCATCACTAGGTCCCAACATAGAAGGGCAGCAATCAGGACCCATCCTTGGCTGCCCCTTAGCCAACATGGGGTTAGGGGAGGAATAACTAGGATCTAGCAGGGGCAGCACCCTGTTATAGCACTGTGACCTAGCGTAAGAGTGGACGACTTGCAAGGGGACAGAGGAGCAGTGGTAATACCTACTATGGCAGTTGGGCATAGCACCGTTTACAGCAATCAGCCTGGCATGGGGAACAATAGTAATTGTAGCACTCATGTCTCAATACAGGGGGCGACAGAGAGACAGCACTCAACCTAGGTGTAGAAGAGGTTCTGTAGGTAGCTTAGAGCAAACTGAATGCCATACTGAGCAGTTCAACTCCACTCATTTAATAGATAAGGAAACTAAAGCATAGTGTAAATAATTTACTTGCCCAAACCACACTTGACTTGTCTTTTGGTCCGGGTTCAAGATGAGAATGAAATGAGCTACTCAAAGATTATGTAACAGTAAACAAAATGTTTCCTTAACCATAGCATGGAAAGGACATTCAGTACGGATACAGCATTGATTCTGTTAGGCACACCTTCCCTGCCTCTGCATTTGACATGGTGGTACATCAATTGATCAAGCAATCAACATTTATTAAGCACCTACTATGTGTCAGGCACTGGGCTAAGTGCTGGGGATACAAAAAGAGGGGAAAGACAATTCCCGTCCTCAAGGAGTTGATGATCTAATGGAATTAGAAACATCAATTAGAAACAGGTGCGAAACTCTGAAGGACTTATGATGAATGCTATCCATCCCCAGAGAAAGAACTGATGGTGTCTAAATACAGATTAAAGCATACTTTTTAAACTTTCTTTTTCTTGAGTTTTTTTTGGGGTTTATGTTTTCTTTCACAACATAACTATTATGGATATGTTTTGTATGACTACACATGTATAACCTATATCAAATTGCTTGCCCTCTCAATGGGGGAAGGAAGGGAGAAAATTTGGACCTCAAAGTTTTAAAAACAAATGTTAAAAATTGTTTTTACATGTAACTGGGGAAAAAAGAAAATACTAAAAAAAAAAAAAAAGAACAAAGAAGAAATGTACTAAGCCAGAGGGATGAGTTTCCCTCATAATGCTTTTGTACCTAGGCAACTGGAAAGCCATATCAATGGCTTGCCCCTTAGTCCATTCTAATAAACAGAAAGAAGTAGTCTTCAGCCTTTAGTAAACTGGAAAAGTGAAGCAAATTTCTCTAATTCTTTTAATGGCTTCCTAGCAGAGATCTTCTTGGCCTGAATGGTAATAAACATTGTACAAAAATAAATGTGCGCCTTGGTCACAAGGAAGAATAGAATATGGAACAAATGAAAATTTGGTGATTTACTGTCAACCTTCCCTGTCTCTCCTCACCCCCCCCCCAATAAAACCCAGAAACACAAAACAAACAAACAAAAAAAAAGGTTGAAATCCTTAATAATCCTGTTCTAGCTTTGGGATGTCACTGAAGGAAAACAATACCAACATCAAGACTGATTTGCTTTTCTGTCTGCTTTTGTTGAGAGATTTGTCAGTTTGTTACAGCATATCCCTAGACATTTCTGTGACATCCAACAATGTTTGCTATGTCCTTCATCTAATTACCAAAGTCTGTAGTAATTAAGAAATGAAACTGAGCTGTATGGCTATGAGAGGCATCTTTCCTGCCCCCCCCAAAAACCCCCAACAACTTATCCCTTACTATGTTAAAAATCATGGGGCAGCTAGTTGGTGCAGTGGATAGAGCACTGGCCCTGGAGTCAGGAGGACCTGAATTCAAATCCATCCTCAGACACTTGATAGTTGTGTGACTTTGAGCAAGTCACTTAACTTAAATTGCTTCCCTCTCTCCCCCAAAAAACCCTTTGAACCATACAATCTGACTGGGTGTATGGAAAAAAGGTAATTAAAAAAAGGAATAAAGTAATTCCTCTAATCTAGCCATACTGACCTACTTGCTGCTCCTCATCCATTAAACTCCCATTTTTCTGGGAGTGGGCTCTCCTTCATGCCTGTAGTGCACCCTCTCCTCTCTTTGGTGTCTTGGCATCACTGGTTTTCTTCAAGACTTATCTCAAGTTCCATCTTGTACAAGAAATCTTTCCTGATCGTCCTCCTCCCCCAGCTGCTAGAGGCTTCCCTTTCAAAGCTACCTAGCATTTCTTCTGTATGCAGTAAATGCTGTCCCATGTTGGGATGGTTTTTGTAATGGAGATAAGTGGGACCAATGGGATTAAGGATGAATAGGGGAATACCAGGTTAGTCAGCCCCCAATTCTATGCTCCATATTAGACTGATAAAAAATAGAGTTAACTCAGAAAGCCCCCCTCATTGGGCTTACCCTACTCAACCTTGCCTGGCACACCTTGTCTCTCATTGCACGAAATCTGAGCAATGTGTTCCAGCTTCTCCTTGCCACAAGTCTTCAAAGCCAAGCTCAAAACTATACCTACAAACTAGTGAACTCTAGGACAGAATCCATCCAACATTTTTTGACTCCTAAGGTTTTTATGGAATTGCTTTCAAGAAAGCAACCTGGAAGACAAAGGTGATATGTATATATTCTTCATATATTTACTCATGTGCATGTTGCTTTTCCCATCAAAATGCAAGCTTGTTGAGGTTAGGGGCTATTTAAATTTTGTTTTTAAAATGGATGTTAACATCATTCTATAAGAAGCATTGAAAGCTGAAGTTAAAATTTATGAAGTTGCCAATGCTAGGTTCACCTTTATCTTTAGAGAGAGCTAGGTAGTGCCATAGCTAGAGCCCAGTGCTTGAAATCAGATAGACTTGAGTTCAAATTTGACCGCAGACACTTACTAACCGGGTGACCCTGGGCAAGTCACTTAACCTTTGTCTCCTTTAGGTTTCTTTTTCTATAAAATGGGGATACTAATAGCACCTATGAGGATCAAAATGAGAGAAGATTTATAAAGCACTTAGTACAGTGCCTGGTACATAGTAGCTGCTTAGTAATTTTTTCCCCTTTCCTTCTTCCTTTATCTTCTTGTTTCCAACTATGATGAACTTTTGTACATAAAATTGGTTAAGGCCCTGTATGCTGAGCACCAAATCAATTGATTAAGGTGAATGGCAATGAAAAACTGACTGAATGAGTAAGGGTCTGCAAAACTGAAAATGGCTGGCTGCAGTGGGTTATTGCTAAGTATGTCAGGCAGAGAATCTTGGGCCAATGATATCAATGAAAAATATTTCAACAGAAGATTGTTGTTGTTCATCCTTTGTTCTTGAAGATGACCAAAAGACATCAGGAGGGCGATGTCTTAACTTGCAAGTGAATTGAATTTAAGTGAGGCTGAGCTGTGCAAAGTCATCAGCCTCACTGTTTCCTCCAGAGTCATCAGGGGCCAGTGGCAAGACATAAATCAAGACTACTGGTGATGGCCTCCTTCTATACAAGAATTGAATAAATGAATGCCTCAGTATGATTTTATTTGAGACAATTATCAGTGTAGGAGAAGAATGTTGGATTTCCGTGCCAGAAAAACTAGGTTTTCTAATTCCAGTGATTACTCTGCTGACAAATTAGTTAATTAATTAATCAATCAATCAAACGTGAACAAGCATTATTAAGAACTCACTATGTGCCAGGTAGTATGCTATGACTGAGAATACAAAGAAAGGTAAAAATACGCTCTCAAGAATCTCACATCTTAATGAAAGAGACAAAATGCAAACAACTGTGTACAAATAAATACATACGTACAATAACTATATGTGCATATATAATTACATTTGAACACACACACACACACACATATAATAGAAGGGTCTTGAAGAAAACTAGTGATGCCAAAACACCAAGGAGAGGACAGGGTTCACTACAGGCGCTAGGGAGAGCCAATTGAAAGGTCCCACTCCCAGAAAAGAGGAAGCTTCATGGCTGAGGAGCAGCAAGTAGGTCAGTATGACTAGATTAGAGGAATTATCACTTTTTAATCCAATCACAGAGAGGGAGCATGAGCATTGTAAAGGACTTCAAATGCTGAACAGAAGACTTAATATATTGGTTTAATTTGGAGGTAATAAAGAGAGTGACATGTCTGCACTTTAGGAAAATCACTTGTGCAGCTTAATAATGGATAGAGGGAGAGACTTGAGGCAGGGAGACCAATCAGAAACCTACTGCAATGGTCTGAGAGAAAGGTCATGAGAACCTATGTTAGATTGGTGGTCATATGAGTGGAGGGAAGGGATGTTGTGAAGGTAGAAACGACAAGACTTGGTAAAACATCAGATATTTGGAGTGAGAGTGAGGGGTCAAAGGTGACACCATGGTTGAGAGCCTGGATGATTGGGAATATGGAGATGCCCTTTACAGTAATAGGAAAAATGGGGAGATGGATGACTTTCAAGGAGAAGGATTATGAGTTCTGTTTTGGGCATGTTGACTTTGAGATGCCTATGGGACATTCAGTTGGTATGCCCAATGGCAGTTGATGATACCAGACTAGGATTCAGGAGAGAGACTAAGGGATATATAAACATACAATCATTTGCATAAGGATGATTATTTAGCTAATGGGAGATGATGAGATCACCAAGCAAAATAATATAAAGGGAGAAGAGAAGGCTCAGGTTAGAGCCTTTGGGGGACACTCACAGATAGTGGGTGTGATCTGGATGAAGATCCAGCAAAGGACACTAAGAAGGACTGGTCAGACTGGTGAGTAGCACAAAAACCTAGAGAGGGGAGAATATACAGGAGAAGATGGTAACCGACACTGTCAATGAAGGATGAGGATTCAGAATACGTGATTAGATTTGGCAATTATGAAATCAATGGTAACTTTGGAGAAGATTATATGCTTGATGAGGTAGGAAGCCAAAATTTAGAGGGTTTAAGTTTTTCTGAACCTGTTTGCTACAAAATGGAGTATTTGCTTTGCCTACTCCATAAATATGAGGAATGTTGTTTCTAGAAAGATCAAATCTACAGGTGAATGGCTTGTGCCAAGCCATTCACTAGTCCTGGGATTTCACCTTTCTTGAGATATCACTCTTATATGTGTTGTCTCTTTGGAATAGAATGGAAGCTTCCTGAGGACAGATTTTGGATTTGTATCCATTGTGCTTAGGTCAGTGCCTGGATCATACCAGGTACTTAGTAAATACTTATCAATTGAATGATCGATTAATTGATTGATGTTGTTGTAGGGAATGAGTACACATTTTTTTCACTTCCAAATCATATTTAGATCACAGAACTATGATCTTTAGGGGCAGATGAAAAGACTTCTGAAACAAGCATGACTTGCTCCAGTTGCTGAAATGATAGATCCATAGATACTTGAGATCATAGATAAAGAGCTGGAAGGAGCATTAGAGATCTTTTCAAACAGAAATTCTTCATCTGGGGTCCATGGACCCCTGAGAGGTCTGTGGATAGATTTCAGGGGATTCATGAATTTGAATGCAAAAAACAAATTACATTTGACTCTCTATTAGATCTACTTCTGTTTCACATTTTTTTAAAAGTATTTTGATGACTATCTGCAGCGGTATTCAGAATACTTGGGTTTCTTTATGTAAGACATATTTGAGCCTCCTTGTGTGGAACAAAGCGAAGAGATCTGAGAAAACTAAGGGAACCAATTTACCTGTCTGAGAGGTGTTACTCCTCTTGGACTCTAGGTGGCAGCAAAGGGCAATAACTGGAACTGTAGTTCCATTCAGCTCATCAGTAATCAGCAGTCCCAGTCCTGTTTCTAGATGGCTTCTCCTGATGCCAGTCCCTTCAAACATCTCCAGCAAATGTGTGAAAAGATAAAAATTGATGTTACCTCTGATTTCTACTGTATTGATTTTTACAATGTAATTGATTTTATTCTGTATTGATTTTTATAATTGAGTTTTTCAGCCCCTGCTGAATCTTCTTGTCACTTTTGCACTCTTTCTTCAGCCTCCCATCTTCTCTTATCTCCTATACCTTTCAATGGCTCAAATCAGAGCCTTCTAGCACTCAATTACTCATCCTTTTCATGTGAAAGGTAACAACTCAAATTTCCCTTTGAAATCAACACACTCATTATACATTTATCAGTCTTTAAATAAGTATATGATTTTTTCTCTTTTTAAAAATTTTATTTTATCTTAAAACAGTTATATACAAAAGAGTTAAGGGATCATAATACCCTACAAGTTATCAACATAATTCATCATCTTATTTCATGTTCTAATACAGAAAAAGTGGGTTCCATCCCCTTCTCTTCCCCCCTTCCCAATTATGATTTAGTCAAAATAAGGCTCAGAGCCAGAGGTCCAGGTGGTAGCAGGAGATTTGGGTAAAGGGTTCTTGGCTGCCACAATAATTCTATTTCTCTCTGAGTTGCGAGTCACTGGGGTAGGGCAAAGGAGTAGGATGGCCCCAATAAGAATTACCTGAGGGGAAATCATCCCAGTTCTCTCTCTCTCTCTCTCTCTCTCTCTCTCTCTCTCTCTCTCTCTTTCTCTCTCCTTCTCCTCCTCCTCCCCCCTCTTCCTCCTACTCCCCCCTCCTCCCAGTCCTGGGCTTTCCTTCTTTCCCAAGATAAATGAAACCCACCAAGAGGTAGTAAGTGAAGATATAATGAGACCAAGGTGCTACCAACACTTCTCCCAATCAGCAAAAGGGACAGAAGGAATAATCACCTCCCTATCCTTCCACCTCCAAAAAATACAGGGGAAGGGAGAAGAATTGGGACATGTAGCTACCACCAGAAAAGAATAATTATTCACATTTTCCCAATCTTTAATAAATGAATTTTTTATCCGCTCATTTAAATCATCAAGCTATTTGCATACAAATGAAGAATCACCCTACATCTGTCGTCAGGTAATTCAAGTGTTTATATTTATGCCACCATTCATTTCCTGTCCAAAATGGCTCATGTCCCATCTGAATGCTATTTCTTCATGCACAAATTTTAGCAGTTTTTATTAAAGCAAAATTAATTTCCTACTCCTTTCAGGCATCAAAATGTTCATCTATGTGAGAGGCAATATCTTATATCTTTTACCAGTTGATATAACTCTTTTTCTTTATTCTTTCAGTACTAACACATTTTACATGCAAAGGGCAGTACGTTTTCTATAAGTGTATGGGTACATCTCTTCTCCCTTGGTTGAATGTAATTTCCACCTGTCATTTTATCCCCAGTGCCTAGCAGAGTATTGGCACATAGTGTGTGTTAAGTTGTTTTTCAGTCATGTCCGACTCTCTGTGACACCATATGGAGTTTTCTTTAAAAAATTTTTAAAACATTTCTATTTAAAATTTTGAGTTCTGAATTCTATCCCTCTGTTTTTCCTTCCCCTCCCCCCTCCCTGAGACAATTAAGCAATCAGATATTGATTATACCTGTATAATTATGTAAAACATTTCCATATTAGTCATAGTAAAAGAAAAAAATGAAAGAAAGGAAGTGAAAAATAGCATGCTTCAGTCTATATTCAATCAATATCAATTCTTTCTCTGGAGGGAGATAGTATATTACATCATTAGTCCTTTGGGATTGTCTTGGACCATTGTATTGCTGAGAATAGCTAAGTCATTCACAGTTCTTCATAGAACAATATTATTGTTATTGTGTGCAATGTTTTCCTGGTTCTGTTCACTTCACTATGTATCAGTTCATGTAAGTCTTTCCAGGTTTTTCTAAAATCATCCTGCTTGTTATTTCTTATAGCACAATAATATTATATAGAGTTTTCTTGGCAGAGATACTGGAGTGGTTGCCATTTCCTTCTCCAGCTCATTTTGCAGTTGAGGAAACAGAGGCAAACAGGGTGAAATGATTTGCCCAGGGTCAGACAGCTAGTAAGTGTCTGAGGCCAGATTTGAACTCAGGAAGATGAGTCTTTCTGACTTCAGGACAGCACTCTAGCCATTGCGCTACCTGCCTGACCCTCTGGCACATAGTAGATGACTAGAATGTACTTATTGATTTATTGATTGGTTGATTGACTTTTGCTTCCTCAGGGTTCTAGATCTCTGAATTTATGTGATTATTCTAGGGAATTGATCCTGACTCCTGAATGCCCCTTTGTGTTTGTGTTCTTGATTCTAGACTGGACTCTAATTCAATTAACTATGCCACAGCAACTCAGCAGAAAGGGGATAAGCCCCCTTTTTTGATGGTCACAGTCCGTCTTCTCATCTTGTAACTCTAGGTCTCTTTCAAAGCATTTTTTTGGGTGGAAACAGCCCTCTCCAGGAGGGATTTCAGGCTTCAAATGATCTCCCAGCTAATCATTCTATAGATTTTTTTTTAGCAAGTGGTTGATGGGATGCTGGGCTGCCTACATCTCATTCAATTAATGGGACCCACATTGGTTGAAAGGGAGAGATATATTTAATGAATACACTTACAAGTGTATGAACCTTCAGTAAAATTCCTAGGTCAGTAAAAACATATAAAGTGCATCCAAAACACTGCTATAAATTTGAACTATAATTCTTTAAAATAGAAACATATTTTTATAAATAGGATAGAGTTAGATTATTAATCATTCATTCTCCTAGTCCCTGTTTGTTGGCTCTTGTCACAAGGCCAGAGAGGGATGTGTGTGTGTGTGTGTATGTGAGAGAGAGAGAGAGAGAGAGAGAGAGAGACAGAAAGACAAAGACAGAGAGAGAGAGAGTGAGCCATTTCAGACACATTCCAATTGTGTGAACCTGGACAAGTCTTCTATCTGCCTCAGTTCTCTCATCTGTAAAATGGGGACAATAATAGCACCTAATTCTCAGGACGGTTGTGAAGATAAAATGAGTCAATATTTATAAAATGTTTAAAGTGCTGTATAAATGCTGATTATTAAGAGAGAGTAAGAGAGGGATACCTGGAGAGGGAAGTAGAGACAGCAGGAAGGAGAAGGAAAGAGGGCAAGAATGAGGGAGAGACACAAGTATCTTAGAATTGATGGTCTAAGAACTGGGCAAAAATGGGTGTTTCATCTGGAGTGGGCTTCTGGGTTTGTGCTGGCTTTGGGTAGGGGATGAAATCCTGCTTGGTCCCAAATGGACCAGCAGTGGCACTGAGGATGGTAAAGAACGGTGGAGGCTGGAGACATGAAATCATCCTATCTAGGGTTTATGTGCTGAAATTTTCCAGAACCAGGAAGTGGGGGTGGAGGGAAATCCTATTGAAAGGCTATGCTCTCTCTTCTTTTTTCTTTTCTTTTTTTTATTAATTTATTTTGATTTATCAATAATCACTTCCATATGCTTTTGAGCTTAAAATTTTTCTCCCCTTTCCTCCCCACTACTCTCCCCAAGACAGCTCACAATCTGATATGGGCTATACATTTACATTTATATTAAACATATTTTCACATTAGTGATGTTGTAAGTAAAAATTAAAACCAATAGGAAGAACCATCAGAAAGAGGAAACAAAACTCAACAGCAGAGAAAAAAAAGTAGCAATTCGACTTCCATAGTTCTTTCTTTGGATGTGGATAGCATTTTCCATCACAAGGCCTCTGGAGATGTCTTAGATCCTTGTATTGCCAGGAAGGGTTAAATTTATCAATATTATTCATCACACAACGTGGCTGTTATTGTGTACAACGTTCTCTTGGTTCTGCTCATTTCACTCAGCATCAGACCACACAAGTCTTTCCAGGTTTTTCTAAAGTCAGCCTGTTCATCATTTCTTATAGCACAATAGTATTCCATCACATTCATATACCACAACTTGCTCAGTCATTCCCCAATTGATAGGCATCCTCTCAATTTCCAATTCTTTGCCACCACAAAAAGAGCTGCTATCAATATTTTTGCACATGTAGGTCCTCTTTCCATTTGTGTGATCTCTTTGGGATATAGCCCTAGAAGGGCTATTGCTGGGTCAAAGGGTATGCACATTTTTATAACCCTTTGGGCATAGTTCCAAATTGCTCTCCAAAATGGTTGGATCATTTCACAACTCCACCAACAATGCATTAGTGTTCCAATTTTCCCCACATCTTCTCCAACATTTATCATTTTCCTGTTTTATGTTGGCCATTCTGATAGGTGTGATGTGGTACCTCAGAGTTGTTTTGATTTGCATTTCTCTAATCAATAGTGATTTAGAGCATCTTTTCATATGACTATGGATGGCTTTAATTTCTTCATCTGAGAACTGTCTGTTCATATCCTTTGACCATTTATCAGTTGGGGAATGACTTGTATTCTTATAAATTTGACTTAATTCTCTATACATTTTAGAAATGAGGCCCTTATTAGAGAGACTGGTTGTAAAAATTCTTTCCCAATTTTCTACTTTCCTTCTAATCTTAGTTGTATTGGCTTTGCTGTGCAAAAACTTTTCAATTTAATGTAATCAAAATTATCTATTTTGCTTTTCGTAATGTTCTCTATCTCCTGTTTGGTCATGAACTCTTCTGTTCTCCATAGATCTGACAGGTAAACTATTCCTTGCTTTCCCAGTTTGCTTATAGTATCAGCCTTTATATCTAAATCATGTACCCATTTTGACTTTATTTTGGTATATGGTGTGAGATTTTGGTCTATGACTAGTTTCTGCCGTACTCCTTTCCAGTTTTCCCCTAAGTTTTTTTTTCAAAGAGTGGGTTCTTATCCCAGAAGCTGGGGTCTTTGGGTTTATCAAATAATAGATTACTATAGTCATTGACTACTGTGTCTTGCATATTTAACCTATTCCATTGATCCACCACTCTATTTCTTAGCCAGTACCAAGCAGTTTTGATAATTGCTACTTTATAACACAATTTAAGATCTGGAATGGGTAGGCCATCTTCCCCTGCATTTCTTTTCATTAGTTCTCTTGATATTCTGGACCCTTTGTTCTTACAAATGAATCTTGTTATTATTTTTTCTAACTCTATAAAATAATTTTTTGGTAGTTTGATTGTTATGGCACTGAATAAGTAAATTAGCTTAGGTAGAATTGTCATTTTTATTATATTATATGCTCTCTCTTCTTTATTGTGTCATGGTAGATCTCCTAATGGAAACCCTATGATGATAAGAGGGGACAGTCCAGAGATCTAATTGGGCATGAAACCACTGGTATTTGTTGGTCAGACTTACTTGGTGATTTCTCTTGTGCTCATTTGGGAACAAATTCCATGTCTCTTTATTTGCTCTCATCTCTTCTCTGTATTCACCTCTTACCTGAATAGAGAGTAGAACAAAGGGTGAAGCAAGTTACGCTGTCCCTTCTTCTTCTACTAGAGGAAGCAACTGGCTCCGCTAGAGTTCTTACCTCTTTACACAATAATTTTGATTTTCTTTTGGTGATTTTGAAGTTGTATTAAACTGCATAGCTATTGAGTGTATTTGAATGTATTTGTTTGAGTGCATGTGGAGAAATGAGAGATGGGAGAGAAAACCTAGAAAAGGTGGAGAGGTAGATTATTCAAGACAGCTAGGTGACGCAGTGGATACAGCACTGCACCTGGAGTCAGGAAGGCCTGAGTTCAAATCCAACCTCAGACACTTATTGGCTGTGTGACTCTAGTCACTTAACTCTGTTTGCCTCAGTTTCCTCATCTGTAAAATGAGCTACAGAAGGAAATGACACACCACTCTAGTATCTCTGCCAAGAACCCAACTCTCCCAAAAAGGGGTCATGAGACAGATACAACTAAAATAACTAAACAAAAATGATTATTATTGTTATTTTTATTTATTTAGTATTTTATTTTTTCCTCAATTACATGTAAAAAGATTCATTTTTTAAAAATTTGAATTCCAAATTTTCTCTACAAAAAAGATTACTAAAGCCTTTGGGAACTCACTGTGGACCAGAGGTGTCAAACTTATGGCCCTTGGGCCCTGCAGAACTCCCCAGTTCAGGCCAAATGAGATTAAAATTGGGAAATGTGTAACAGAATAAATATGATATATAGTATATTTGTATATATTTATATAATATATTACATAATATATCATGTATTATAATATTATATAATATAAAGTTGTTTAATATTGTAATATAATATTATGTATTATAATAATATTATAATGTGATATAATAATGTATAATATAATATGTATTATGATGATAACATACAGCATATAATATATAACATAATATCTGATATATATAATGTAACAATATCTATTATATAACATATGCTATATATTAGGTACACTATTATGTAACATACACTATATATTATGTAACATAATACTTATTATATAACATATACTATATTTACATACAACATAGATAATGATAATTCGTGGTTTTCCAATTCAGTATGTGCAACAGGGATCTATTTCTGTTTGAGTCTGACCCCCCTGCTGTGGACTATGCCAGTGCAAATGACTGGTTGTAAATGCCATGCATTTAATAGAGATGACAACTTATTAAGTTGTCTAGGAAAATACCCTCAGTAAAAACTGAGCTGGCAAAAGCTAGCAGGGTGAAGGAACACAGCAGGTGCAGTCATTTTGACAAGCTGGGTTTGAAGGGAAAGCCATGACCCTAAATGAGACTGAGCTACCAGGGATGCTCTACCCTCCGGAATGGATGGAGGGTGAGTTGTTAGGAAAGAAGTCCTGCCTCTGTGAAAGAAGGGAGTGAGTTCTTTCCAGCTCAGGTACAGACAGAGCTCTTATGCTAAGAGGTAATTACCAGCTCAGCCTGTCCCGCTCCCCACCACCACCTATTAGGTTAATTCTGCAATTACCTTTTTTCTTCCTATGATATCTATAACCTGTTCCTCATCTCTCCTTGAATGTTATAAGCAAAAATTACATGTTCTGTATTCCAACTTATGTGTGGTATTTGAGAGGGCTACCTTTTGAAAAGCATAGTTCACTTTTGAATCTAGGCTGTTGCCCTATTAACAACAAAAAACTTTTCCCTCAATTCAATTACAAGACATTTCAGGGCCTTTACTGAGCCCTGTTGCTTTATAGGGAGCTAAGGGTGGAATGAGGCATCATTATTAGGGTCCCTATTCTGAATAGAAGGATATGCAATATTAATGGATAATTCAATGATGGTAATTCAATAATTCAATGATGCTAATGACAATATTGCTTAGACAGGCAGATTTGAAATAGCATCTTTAACCTAGAGGCCTCTCTTGAACCACTTCCTTAACCTGAGAATTAAGGCTGATCAGCATAGCCAGACAAAGAAATTCTTTACTCCTATGTAAAATGAGGGATTGAAAGAGAAGGAGAAAGACAATTTTTCCTTTTTCCTTGCATAGAGAATTTGAATCTGTTGGTTTATTACATGGACCCATGGGGTAGGATCTTTGGATATGCTGTTATAACATAGATAAAATTTTCTTTATGCACGTATTGTGTTGTTTTAAAATTGTTGTAAATAGAATTTTTGTAAATTGAATAATAATTCCTAATTGACTTAAGCCATCATTTTGAGTTTTTTTTAAACTGATTGATTTTCACTTGACAGTGGTTTCTAACACTTTAGCTTTAAGTTTCTCTGATTCTTAATCCAGGGATTCCCAACCTGTTTCAGCCTCTGTATCTCTTGGCTTTCATATGCCCTGGGCAATATGAAAGGAAATAAATTCTATCCTTTACCATGTATTTGCTTTTAAGAAATAAAATAAGGAGATTTTTTAAAATGTCAATAGGATAATGTAGTTATTTCCCAAGTATTCTGGGTACCCCCTGGGAGTACAAATATCCCAAATCAGGAACCCTTGTCCCAATTTCGTTCTCATTTGTTAC
Source organism: Vombatus ursinus (assembly GCF_900497805.2). Lineage (NCBI taxonomy): Eukaryota > Metazoa > Chordata > Mammalia > Diprotodontia > Vombatidae > Vombatus > Vombatus ursinus. The sequence continues at coordinate 1,169,729 of NW_020950098.1, forward strand.
TCATCAAGTTTTTTTTAAAAATCGTTATAAACAGAAAGGAGGTCATAGTAAATATAATAATGTGAATAATCATCTAATTTCTTTTAAAAATTCATATTTTCATATATACATATATTTTTAAGCAAGTACTTCAAGATTTGGTGATGAAGATGAACGCTCAACTTAGTGACAAAGTAAGTGCTTAATAAAACCTTTACCGATTGGAAAAGTGAGTCATGTAAAGAAACCTGAATATGAGTCAGAGGACGTGGTTTTAAATCTTGTCTTTTGTTGTTTATTACGTGTGTGACCCTGGACAAGTCATTTCCCTTTGATGAAGAGAGTTCAACTAGATGATCTAAGGTCCATTCCAGCTCTAAATCTATGTTTCTCTGTACCTATCATTAACCACCAAAATTGCCACCATGAACATATTTACCTTAATCTCTTTGCATATAAGTTTGAGAAAGTATAAAACAGCAGATCTAGACTTGACTTTTAAATTAGACTGCATGGCCATTATTCTTTGATACTTCTTTGATACATGCTTTGATACTTCATAGCCTTGTGATTTGATTGGTGAAAGTGCTTCTTTGTTGATTCATGTCATAAAGACCTTGTAGATGGTGATGGTGTCCAGTTTAGTCAACATAATGACAAATAGGCAAGATGGCTCCAATGTCATGCCCAACATCTAAAATTCACTAAGGTCCCCAGCAGGAGTGAACAAACAACCACCTTGTTCTTGTTTCCAATTTAATTGGTCACCCTAGTTCTTGGAACTAAAAGTATTTTTTTCTCAGCAAAAAAAAAAAAGACAAAGAAGGTATAAAAGTGATGAGAGGAGAAGAGATAAAGGAAGAAATGAGAAGTGGTTGGAAGCTGCATTTCTGATTTTGCAGATAACAGAAGAGAGCAGGATTTTTGTGTCTTACCATTATGGATTAAAGGCAACTGAGCAAGGGGATGACTAGGTACAAAAAGAGGTGGGCAATGCCCTAGATTTGTGTTTGTCCTTCTTGCTCAAAGAGGTTCATGACATTTGAAAGGTGACACCATGGCTTGCAAGTGAATTGGATCTAAGTGAGGGAGGGCTGTGCAAAATCACCAGCCTCACTTTCTCCTTTAGAGTCATCTGCGTCCAGTGGTAAGATATAGATCAGGATGACAGGGTATGGCCCCAGATGCAGTGGGAGACCTTAGCCTTTTTAAGCTAAGGTCTTTCTTAGGTCTCAGTTTGATTGGGGCAACATCCATTCAGTGATTAAGGCTAGGCAAAAAATGAAGCAAAGAATGACTTCTTTTACCTAATCAAAAATCAATCTGGGAGGGGAAGACCCTCAGGGTTTCTGGCCAAAACAGAAAAAAATTGCTATTTACATTCACTCTGAGCTAACGGCCCAAACAATGACCAAGTGGAGCTTGGTCTGGGTTTGTGTTTAAGGCACGATCCTTAAAAATAAAATCTAGCCTGCAAAGCCCATGATATCTTGTGAGGTTTCAGCAATCAAAATTTACATTCCTTTGGGCAGAGCACCAGCAGGTAAGGATATGATACCCTATGTGGACAGAGGGAGAGGAAGGAGGAAAGAAGAGGATAGGAGAGGAAAAGAGAGGAGAAAGGAAGGAAGGAAGAAAGGAAGGAAGGAAGGAAAGAAGGAAGGAATCTTTGCATTGTTCAACTGGTATTTGCCAGTTGGATCCCCAATTGGGCAGCTCACACTACTCACAGGTGCAAGAAGAGGTGGCCAAAGCCCTAGGAAAAGATGGTCAAAGCCCATTGTAGATAGAAATTGTAGCTCCCTGCTCTAGTGAGCAGGTGAACAAACAGGTACCTTGCTTTAGAGTGAGGCATGAGGAATATGAAGTGCTAACTTCCATAACAATAGAGAACAAAAGAAAGCTCAGTTTTAGCAAGTATGGAGAAGCAGAATTTGCGAGTAATCTTCCCTTCTACCTATGCCCTTGATTCCATTCCATCCTGTCTTCAGCAGATTGATCCTGTTATCATCTGTCCTCTCTTTCTAACCTTTGATTTCTCCCTGTCTACTGTCTCTTTCTGTGCTGATAACAATAGTACCAGTGTTCCTCCATCTTTAAAAACATCTTCTCTTGATCTGACCATCTGTACCAGCTGTCATCCTATGTCTTTCCTCCTCTTCTTAAAGCCGTGTCTGCTAGGAACATCCACTTCCTTCTCATTTAGCAATCTGGTTTCAGAACTCATTATTCAAATGAAAATGATCTTTCTAAAGTTAGCAAGTGATCTCCTCCTTAATATAATGGCCTCATCTCAGTCTTTATCCTTCTCGATCTTTCTATAACCTTTGACACTGTTGATCACTCTCTTCTCCTGGGTACTCTTTCCTCTCTAGGTTTCCTCTCTAGGTTCCTCTCACAAATATTGCCCTCTCCTGGTTTTCCATCTACTTGGCATACTGAGCCTCCTCAGTCTCCTCTGTCTGGTCTATGTTCAGATCTGTGAGTGTCTCCATGGGGCCCTTTATTTTCCTTCCTGTATATTATCCAATTAGGAAAAGTCATCATGGGTTCCATTATAAACTCTATGTAGATGATTCTCATATTTATATAGCCAACCCTAATCTTCCTGCTGAACCTTAGTTTTGCATCACCAACTGCCTTTTGGCAACGTCATTGTCAAGCTAGTTGCTTCTCAAAGTCAACATGTTCAAACTAGAATTTATTCTTTCCTTCAAAACCCTCCCCTCTTCCAACCTACCCTCTTACTATCAAGGGCAGTCATGCAGACTCACAACCTGGCTGAAAACCTCAACTCCTCATTCATACCCACCTCAGATATCCAATATGTTGTCAAGAGTTCTTGTTTCTGCCTCCACAACTTCTTTTATTTGACTTCTCTCCACTACTCTAGGGAAGGCATTGGCCATTGAATCCCATATCAGACTCAGGCTGCACTCTGAGTTGATCACCTATTTATCTAAAGGTGGATAGCATGTTTCATCATGAAGACTCTATATCTTATATGTATTTCTGTGCTAATCTACCCATTGGGATACAAGCTCTTTGAAAACAGGGACCCTACTTTTATCTTTCTTTTTATCACTAGGGCTTAACACAGTTACTGGAATATACAAAGTGCTTAATAAGTGTTGATTGCCTTCCACAAATGCAGTGGTGGTGTTAGGTGGTCCTAGGAATCACACAGTTTTTAGGCTGTCTATAAATGTTAACTTGTCTGTCAGCACTCTAAATAGGAGATCTTTGTTCAATGACCAAGGAATGGATATAATTCTGGAGGAATAAAATCACATCAAGTTTGACAGTTTTGCTATAAATGAAACCAGAAGAGTAAGTCAGTTGTAGTTAATTAGAAGGATGGCTGATAGGTTCTCTGTGAAGAGGTAAATAAAGGAATTGACAAAAGTTGACTTTATACTGTGATCAAAGGTGATCAAAGACAAAAAGAAATAGCATTTTGTGGGACATTTGGTCACATTGTGTGTGTGTGTGTGTGTGTGTGTGTGTGTATGTGTGTGTGTGGGACCTTGGGCAAGTCACTTAATTCTGTTGCTTCAGTTTCCTTATTTGTAAAATGAATTGGAGAAGGAAATTGCAAACCACTCCAGTATCTTTGCCAAGAAAACCCCAAATGGGATCACAAAAAGTTGGACATGACTGAAACAACTAAACAACAACAATGAAATCTTTGACTGGGGACTTGAGGCTGAAAAAAAAGAAAATTCAACATCCATTTGTTAGAACTTCCCAGAGAGAAAATGTTTATCCCTGGCAATCCATCTAGGAAATGAGTTAGTAGTAGGGTTGGCATGAGTAAGAGAGGCTGAACAACTCTCTACCACTTCTAGGACATAAAGAAAGATTTCTTAATATTTAGCTACTAAAGTGAAATATAAGCTGAGTGACTATTTGTCAGTGATGGTAGAGGGGGAATTTTTGAACAGGTAAGTTGCATTAGATGGTTTCTAAGTTACCTTCCAAATCTTAGATTCTGTGATTTATTATAATCAGTAGTGCTTCTCAATAAATCACATATTTGAATTTCACAATCTTTCATTTCCTGTCACTGAAGTAGTCAACATGTTCAATTTTTGATCCTTGTAAATAAGGTATAAGGTCTTACAGTATAAAAATGATAATTTTTATGCTAAACTATCTGTTCTTCCTTTTTATTGATTTTAATATCTATTCATTTTTTTTTTCATCATTTTTGCTTGCCATATATAATGACCTTCAGGAAACTCTAGATGTTTTCAGGAGGTGGTCTCCTCCCATGGAAGATTGGGGATCCAGGGTTGGGATGGAATGAATCCTATGTCAACTTCTTACACATGGGGTTTTAATTCCTCGAGCTAGGAGGTGACATGGTGTAGGGTAAAGAGCACTGGATTCAGAATCAGAAGGCCTCATTTCAAATCCCATTGTGATTTACTACTTGTATGACCTTTGGCCAATTTAGCCTCCCCAAGCCTTAGTTTCTTCATTTGTAAAATGAGAGTGTTGGATTACAAGGCCTCTTCCAACTATATTTTTTAAATTCAATTTAATTCATTTCAATTCAATCAACAAGCATTTATTAAATGCCTACTATGTGCCAGGAGCTGTGCTAAGTGCTAGAGATACAAGTATAAGGATTTAAAAAGTACCAATTCACGGTTCAATTCAACTCAACAAGCATTTATTGGGTGTCTATGATATGTAAGACACTGTCTAGGTTCTTGGTATGCTAAGGGGAAAAAAAAAAGAAAATAGCTTTTGCCCTCAAGCAGTTTATATACTAGTGAACACCAGAGACTCCTGACCTCGAATATGATCTTGATCAACAATGTTTGATTGATCTTAGTAATGGTCTCCATTTTCATACCGTGTTACCTGTGCTTTGACCATCATCTCCATTTGCTTCCTTCTGCAACCTTGGGCTCTGCCCTAGGAAACACCTTGAGTTTTGATAGGTGGAATTTGGTTTAATTTACCTAGAACAAGAGCTCTATATCACTTCCCAGCCTCTAATTCTATTTTTTTCTTTTTTTAAAAAAATTTTATTAATTTATTTTGAGTTATCAACAATCACTTCCATAAGCTTTTGAGTTTTAAATTTTTCTCCCCTCCCTCTACACCTCCCTCCCCCAGACGGTATGCACTCTGATATAGGTTCTACATATACGTTCCTATTAAACTAATATTTTCACATTAATGATATTGTAAGTAAGAATTAGAACCAGTAGAACTCTTCCAACTTTAAGTCTATCACCTTTTGAATGAAGTCAGCCTTTAGGGAATCTATATTATTTCCCTCTGAGACATCAGATCAATGGACAAATGGAAGAATGGTTTAGAAAGGAAAGCTTTGTCAGACTCAGTCTGTCGCCTGAACTGCTTTCTAAAAGGAGATTAGACTATTGGCATATCTTTTGAAAGCCTAGGGTCACAGCCATGGGGTGATGAGATCTTTGAAATAGGACTTTTGTGGAGGTGATTGAAGTAATGAAAATGGAGATAACCACAAATGCTTTTATTTGACATAGATATTGGAAAATGAAACAAATATCACAATATTGAACATACACCAATTAACACTGATGTTGCCTCTCTGATTACTTCCTGCTTTCTCTTGGTGTAATGAAAAGAAACTCCACACATCACCACCCAAAGTGTCAGGTGCTACCACAGCTCATTTCCCCTAACCACTAGTAAAGAACTAAGTCTTATTTCCTAGACAAAATGTAATGTTCGACAATGCTCACTTTTATGTTAATGCGTGATGCAGTTTTTAGGGAATACCACTTTCCAATTTATAAGAAAGAAAATGTATAAAGGAAGTAACCAAGTCTTTGGTTTATTACTCACTTTATTACCAAGGTTGCATTTTCGGTTTACTTTATATGCAAGGAAAAATACTTAATTAAAAACCACAAACAATCTACGCTGTGGAAATTATAGTGAATAGCGCCTAGCATCTGACCTCAGAGGAAAGATTCTGAGTAGAATGGATCATCTTCATTGAGGCTTCTAAATCAATGGATAATGATGAATTATCAAAAGGGGAAAAATATAGTGGTTAATGATACTTCAAAAAATAGATTGGTTTCTCTGTAGACTTCAGGTTCTGAATGAGAAATAGAGCAATGGACTCTCAGGTTAGAAAGCAGTGTGTACATCCTCTCACTGCCTTCAACAGAGTTCTGGTCTCCCACATTATCCATTTCCAAATGAACAGAAGACATGGTCATAGTTTTATTTTTTTTTTCTGGTTAATAAAGAAAAGATCTAGGGCTGAAAGGTCTCAGTATAGTATTTAGTCAAATTTAATCAAATACTCAGATAGTATTTAATGACACAAAATCAATCCTAAATTAACAAAGAGTTTGACCTTGACAGCAAATGCTATTAAAATAATACTAGTTGAGATTTACACAATGATTTAAGGTTTACAAGACTTTACATGCATTTTCTCATTTGATCCTCACAACAACCAAGTGAAATGGTACAAGGGCAATGTCTTGAGTCAAGGGATGTGGTTTCAAAACCTGACTCTTCTGCATACTACCTGTGTGACCTTGATTAGGTTATTTAACCCTTCTAGACTTCAGTTGCCTAATTGTTAAAATGAAGGGATTGGATTAGATCAGGAGTGGGGAAATAGAAATAAAATAAAAATTTGGATTTGGTCAGAAGGCTACCCTTAAGGATCTAGAAGGCCCCATGTGGCCTCAAGGCTGCAGCCTCCCCACTCCTGGATTAGATGGTCTTTGAGGTCCCTTTACATTCTTGGTCTTTGGGTTTCCGTATCACAGATAGGAGCTATTATTAATCTCATTATATTGATGAAGAAAATGAGGCTGAGAAAGAGATTAAAAAATTTGGCTAAGATCAATCAATTAGTAAATGTATGAGACAAGAGTAGAACCTAGGTCTAACTGACTTGAGGTTCAATACTCTAGCTTTAACTCCATTACTATTAAATTAGCCATACTTCTTACTGGGAAAAAAGAAAAACAGAAGAGAGAAAAAATGAATTTATGGTATCAAAAATTAAAAAGGAGAATTCACAACAAATGAGGAAATAAAGGAAATTGTTAGAAATTATTTTGCCCAATTATATGCTAACAACACTTGTAATAATGAGAATGTATAAATGTTTACAAAAATAAAAAATACCAGATTAACCTAATAAGAAATAGAAAATTTAAACAACCCAACAACAACAAAAAAAGAAATTTAACAACTTATAAATGAACTCCCAAAGTAAAAAAAATGCTAGGACCAGATGATTTTATAATTTTAATTCTAGTAAAATTCAACAAACAATTCCAATATTATGTAAACTGTTTGCAAAAAGAGGAGAATAAAGATTCTGCTAAATTTTTTCTATGATATAAATATGGCCTTGATGCTTTATTCAAGGAGAGAAAAAAATAGAGGCAGAAAGTAAAAGTTATAATCCCACATTCCTAAAGAATGTTGATATAAAAACATTGAGTAAAATATTACCAAAAATACTAGAGTGACATATTAAAAAGATTATATACTATGAGCAGGTTGGATTTATGGCAGAAACACAAGTTTGGCTTAATATTAGTAAAGCTATAAATATAATAGAAACTAGCAAAACAAAACAATTAAAATTCCATGATTATTTTAATAGATACAGAAAAATCATTGGACAAATTATAACAGTCATTTTTATTACAAAAACCCCTAAAATCACAGGAATAAATGTATCTTTCCTTGATATATTAGATCATGCATATATAAAACCAAGAGCCAGCATTATAGGCAATGGAGAAATGCCATAGGCTTTTGTTGTAAATTAAAGCAAGGATTTCCATTCTCACCGTTATTGTCTGATATAGTGCTAGACACGTGTTATGGGAATAAGACAAGAAAAAGAAATTGAGGGAATAAGCATAGGCAAAAAAGAAACCATTAATTTTTGTGAGTGATATGATGGTCTACTTAAAGATCTTCAGAGATTCAACTAAAATTAATTGAAATAATAACTTCAGAAAAGTAGCAGGATATAAAATAAAGCCCATAAAAAGAAACTTTTCTTTATATTGCCAACAAATCTAGTGAGAAGAGTTGGAGAGATTTCATTCAAAACAGTGGCAGAATGCATAAAACATTTTTTGTTTTACCTACCAAGAAAAACATAGAAACAATATGAATATAACACAATTATGAAACTGTATTTATAGAAATAAACAGACCTAAATAATTAGAAACATATTCATTGCTCATGTTTGGGTTGTGCTAATATAATAGGATGACTATATTAAAAATTTCCTTGTTTTTTATTGTAATAATCAAATTTCCATGAGGTAAAAACCACCAAAATTCATCTGGAGGAACAAAAAAATCAATAATCTCAAGAGAAATATTGAAAAGAAGAAAGAAACAGGAAGTGAGGGATGTCAGTACCAGATCTTGAATTGTACTATGTTGTACCAAAAGTCTTTGGCACAAGTTAAAGAAATAGAAAACTTGATCAATGGAACAGACTAGGTATATGGCAAAGAGAAGCAAGCAAACAACCCATAGACCCTAACTACTAGGGTAAGGACTCACTATTCAATAGAAACTGCTGGGAAAAAAAGGAAAACAGTCTGGCAGAAGTTAGGTATAGGCCAATATCTCAAAGGGATAATCTATTAAGTACTTACTATGTGCCAATTACAATTTTTTTTTACAAAGATTATCTCATTTGATCCTCAATACAGCCATGTGAAGTAGGAGTTATTATAATCCTCATTTTATACCTGAGGAAACAGGCAAACAGAAGTTAAGTGACTTGCCCAGGGTCACACAGCTAGTAAGTGTTGGAGGCCAGATTTGAATTTAGGTCTTTCTGACTCTAGGCCCAGTGCTTCATTCACTGTGCCACCTAGTTGCCTGTTGTAAATATATGATAATAAACTCCAAATGGATACATGGCCTTCATGCAAAAGGTCACACTAAAAGCAAATTAGAAGGGCAAGAAAGGAGATACCTATAGATTTGGGAAGAGTATTTTACCAAACAAGGAAGAGAGAAGATCAATGGAATATAAAATGGAAATTTTGTTTTCATTAAATTGAAAGGTTTTTTGCATAAATGAAAATCAATGCACTTAAAATTATAAGGGAAACAGATAACTTGAAAAAATATTTGCAAAAAGTTTTTTTCCAATAAAGGTCTGATATCTAAAACTCTTAAGGAATTAATTCAAATATGTAAGAACAAGAGTCATTTGCAAATATAGAAATAGTCACAGGATACAAACAGCTATTTTTCTTTCTTTCCTTTCTTTCTTTCTTTCTTTCTTTCTTTCTTTCTTTCTTTCTTTCTTTGCAAGGAAATCAGGGTTAAGTGACTTGCCCAAGGTCACATAGCTAATAAGTGTCAAATATCAAGTATTTAAGGCTGGATTTGAACTTGCTCTATCCACTGCACCACTTAGCTACTCCTTATAAAAATGAGTCTTTCTGATTCTAAGCCCAGTGGTCTATCTACTGCACCACCTACCTGCTGAACAGCTAGTTTTCAAGAGAAGAAAAGCAAGGTATCCACAACCATATGAAAAGAAAAATCTTCCAGATTACTAGTAATAAGAGAAATGCAAATTAAAATAACCTCAAAGTTTTATCATCAGATTGGTAAAGATGATGAAAAAGGAAAATAATGACGACTGGAAAAGTCATGGAGGACAGGCACACTAATGTACTGTTGGTCAAGTTGTAGATCATTAATGTAAATCATTCTGGAAGGATATTGCAACATACGCCTAAAATTTCACCAAGATGAACATATCATTTGACCTAGTAATAACAGTATGAGCCACAGACCCTCAAAGAGATAAAAGAAAGAAGGAAAGAACCAATATATACACAAATATTCACAGCATAGTTCTTTCTTGGTACAGACTTGGAAAATAAGGAGGTGGAGGTACCCATCAACTGGGGAATGTATGAACAAATTGGCAGCTAGATGAAGCAGTAGATAGAAAGCCTGGTCTAGAGTCAGGAAGACTGGAGTTGAAATCCAGCCTCAGACACTTACTAGCGATATGACCCTGGGCAAGTCACTTAACCCTGTTTGCCTCAGTTTCCTCATCGGTAAAATGAGCTAGAGAAGGAAATGGCAAACCAGTATTTTTTGCCAAGAAAACTCTAAATGAGGTCATGGAGAGTTGGCTACGACTGAACAACAATATGAGTCTATTTCTCAATTGTCAAGTGCTTTAGGGCAGGAATCATGTCATACTGAAACGACTAAACAACAACATACACCAGTTACGGTATGTGAAAGGAACAAAATATTATTGGAAGAAATGAAGAAAAAGCCAGAGTCAGACACACTTGGAAAGATTTGTATGAACTGATGCAGAGTGAAGTGAGTAGAACCAGGAGAGCAATTTACACAATGACAAACACATTTTAAAGAAAAACAACTTTAAATAACTTAAACATTGTGGTCAGTGTAATGAACAAGTACAACTCCAGAGGACCAATGATGAAGCCTGCTTCCCACTTTTTTTTTTGACAGTAAAGGGGTACCCTAGAGGTGAGAATGAAATATCCATTTTTGGATTTGACCAATGAGTTGATTTATTTTGCCTGATCATGTTAATTTGGTACAAAGTAGAGTCTTTTAAAAAAGGAGAGGGGATTTTGGGGGGAAGAAGGGGTCTAGTGATAGTTTTGTCAAAAAAAAGGAAAAGAAAGAACAGAAGATAATTGAATCTTTAAAAAAATGCATAGAAGACAACAGAAGGAAGCTCAGAGGTAGATACAGACAACCTGGAGAGCTTTATAATTAACATTTCGAATTTAATATATGCTTAAAAAACCCCCAGCTATTTGTAATAGAGTTTTATGGTTTCATATATATTCCTTTTTCTACTTTTTTGACACATGGGAATGTTCACATTTGTTGATATTGTCAAGTGTAAAAATAATAAAAAAATAAACATTATTAAGGAAAGAAAGGAAATCGGATGAGGAGAGATAGAAAAAAAAATATCCATGTAATGGGAACATTCCTAGAAGGCACTATTTACAGAAAGCCATTACCAAAATTCAATTAACTCGTTGGCTGAGACTGTTCCCTTTTGGTGGTTGCATCTCCAGCCTATGCACATTATATTTATATTTGAATTGTTGTCTTTGTTATTGACTCATTAGTTTATCAGATTCCTAGGAGAGGCCCAAACTGGATACCACATAAAATGGAAGTTTTGAAAAAGTAGAGAGGATGAGAAAGACTTGGAACATGAGGTGGCCTAGTGATTCTTCCAAGGAAACTCAAGAAGGAAGAATAAGAAAACCAAGTATGTTAGCTGAACTACCAGAAGTTGGGCAGGGCAAGACTGTTGCATTGGGAAAGATCCCTGTAAGAAGATATGCATTCTACTTAATGTAGCTGACTACTAGGAAAAGGATACATTTGGGAAGGTAGGGGCATTAAAGACAAAAGTGGGGGTGTTCTGGAGCCAGCTCATACTAGCTTGTGAGATCTGATTGTTAAATTTTCCTTATGAGCATTCACACCTCAGAAACTGGCAAATACTAAAAATCAAGGCTTGACTTATTGTTTTGTTGATTGTCTAGATTCAAGAAAGTGATGGAGAAAATGTTAATGCTGGTTAAATTTTTTTCTTATTACAGATGATATTTTATTTTCTCCCAATTACACGTTAACATAATTTTTTTATATACTTAAAAAAAAGTTTTGAGTTCCAAATTCTAGGACCCTTTCCCTGCCCTCCCTCCTCTCTGAGATAGTAAGCAATCCAATGTAGGCTATACATGTGCAATTATGTAAAACACTTCCATATTAGTAATTTTGTACAAGAAGATGAATAAAAAAGAAAGTGAAAAATAGTATGTTTTAGTCTGCGTTCAGACAGTATCAGTTCTTTTTCTGGAGGTGGATAGCATGCTTCATCATGAGTCCTTTGGGATTATCTTGGATCGTTCTGTTACTGAGAATAGCTAAGTCACTCACAGTTCTTCATTGAACAAAATTGCTGTTACTGTGTGGATCATTGGGCAGATTAAACTTAAAAGTATGTACTGTGTACAGTATTTGGAGAGCCAATCGTTAAACATTTACCAGCACTCCCCCAGACAGAACTCATCTACCTTGTAATTTTGCCCAGGGTTGTTCTTGATTCTACCAAACTGAGAGCTAAATGGTTAAAAAAAAAAAGAAGAACAAGTTTTTTTCTAGGCAGAGGTATGGATTTACCGCTTGGACTGAGCCTTAAAAAGACAAGGCATAGAAAGAGAAGGATAAGGATAGATCAGAAGATTGCTGGGAAAAGTATCAATATCACCAATCCTGAATGGACTTTATATTAACCACTAGACCAATATCAATGAACAGGTCCCTTTATGTACTCTGGGTTGAGCCAAGGATTAGGAGTTAGGTGACTTCTCATGTGATGGCCATAGAATCTGTCAATAATCCCTGTTACTGGAGAGACTGAGGCTGACACACCACTTGAAGTTGAGAGTTCTGAGCCCATTGGATATCCACTCTAAGGAAGATGCCTGGGAGTGGTGGGCCATGATGTTGCTTAGGGAGGAGCAAGCTGGTCCAGTTTGGATGCATCTGGCCAAACACCTGTGCTGATCAGGAATCAGATCTGCCTGTGAATGGCTGGTGTATTTCCAGGCTGGGTAAAATAAGGAGAACCAATCTCAAAACAAAAACAAAGCAAAACAACAACAATAACAAAGAATTAAGGGGCATAAACACCGTAGACTAGAAGGGACAGTAGGAGCCTGAGAATACGAAAAAGAAAAATGAGTCCCTTTCACAGTATTCATTTTCAAGTCTATTTCTAAAATCAAGAGTTCACCATCCATTGAATAGGGCTGCTGTGGCAGTGACAATGGACAGGGTCAACCAAGGTGAGGATAAAGTCAACAGAACGTGCTTCCACTAAGGCCAAGAAATTTCTTCTCAAGGAGAGTTTTTTTTTAAACTTCAGCTCAGACAAGAAGAAACGAAACGATGATTTCTTGACTACAGAAAGTAGGTTTTGCTCTCCTAGAGACGGGCCAAGTTGCTTGGCACCTGGGCTCCATAAATCTGGAAAGTGTCACTAAAGCACAGAAACCAAAAAGTGTCATCAGTGTGGGGAGGGGTGGTGGTGGAATGTGACATCAATGGTTGAGTGGAGGTATGAGGGAGACTTCCTCCTTTCAGAGGATGGCTGAGGAGATGGAGGGAGGAAATCAGGTTAAATCGGCTTGACACCTCTGCTGGGGGCAATCCTATTCCTATGTGACTAAGGAGAAAACCGGCCTGCGGAGTCACCATCAGCTTTAAAGACGTGGAAGAAGTGTGGGGAAACCCCCAAACCACAGGTTCTTTTAGCAGAATACATACCACCATACTGTAAAAGTTTGGTAGGAAACTACCCTTCCTCATGTCAGACTGGAGGGGAGAACCAATATTCCCTCCCCTGGGTTCTCTGAGCTAGAGTTACCTTTTCAGAGCAGAACAGCTTGATTCTTTGGTGTTGTGTCACTTGGAGTTTCTCTTGGCTAATTGATTGTGGGTGTTTTTTTATTGTTTCATTAGATACAAAGACACTGAAAAGTTCCTGAGCAACAGGGCCACCAGGCCTTAGTTTTTTTTTGTTTTTTAAGAGTTGACGCTTTGTAAATACCATTCTGGCAGAGAATAGGAGCATTAGGATTAAAGATTTTGAGATGAAAGGGACCTTTGAGGATACCCATTCCAACATTCTCACTTTACAGATGAGTAAACTGAGGTCTGGAGAGGTTGTGACTTGCCCATCATCATACAAGTAGTAGGTGACAGGATTTAGACCTAGGCCCCCTGACTCCCAATCTATCATGTTCTTCACTGCATCATTTACTTAGGAAAATAATGTTGCATTGGCAGAGTGTTTCCATAAGAAGACCTATGCTCGATAATGACAAGAGTAGCTAACATTTTTGTAGGCCTTTAAGATTTTAGTGCATTTAATCCTTACAACAACTCTACAGGTTAGGGGCTGTCATCTCCATTTTGCAGATAAGGAAACTGGCACTGAAATGGGTCAAGTGATTTGCCGAGGATCACACAACTAGCAGGTGTCAGAGGCAGAATTTGAACTCAGGTCTTTCTGACTCCAAGTCCAACACTAGAAACTGTGCAACCTGCCAACTGGGCATTGTAGTGTATAAACAATACTTCAAAACTTTAGGGATCTGTGATTTCATATATTTGGCTGACAACAATGCAAATTTCAACTCCTCTGTGACTTAGTAGATATTTCCAGGAATTCCTACAGCTACATATATACATATGTATTTGTTGTTATTCAGTCATTTTCAGTTGTGTCTGACTCTTTGTGACTCTATTTGAGGTTTTCTTGGCAAAGACACTGGAGTGGTTTGCCATTTCCCTTTCCAGCTCTTTTTACAGATGAGGAAACTGAGGCAAACAGGGTTAAGTCACTTGCCTAGGGTCACATAGCTAATGTGTCTGAGGTCAGATTTGAACTCAGGAAGATGAGTTTTCTTGATTCCAGGCCTGGCATTCTCTCCACTGTGCCACCTAGCTGCCCTATATACATATGTGTACACACACACCTATGTGTATGTATACACACCTATATATCAAGTGTACACACACTGGCCATCAGGCTGATTTCAGTTCCATATCTGCTTTAAGTTCATGAAAGGTGATTTGTAAAAAATAGATGACTCAAGACCAGATCAGAATATATACATTATCTGGGAAAATAACCTTTTCTTTTTAATCTTAGAATACCAAGCAAATGTCTCTACAAAGGAAAGTATGGGAGAGAAGAGATATTAGACTGCCTACCAAACTGAAGGTCTACAGAGTCATTGTACTGACCTCACTGTGGTATGCCTGTGAAACCTGGACAGCATACCAGCCCCATGCCAGGAAACTGAGTCACTTCCATTTGTGTTGTCTTAGGAAGATTCTGAAGATCACCCGGCAGGATAAGATACCAGAAGCTGAGGTCCTTTCTTGAACTAAACTGCCAAACATTCAAACTCTGCTTCAGAGAGCACAACTCCTATGCTGGCCACGTTATTTGAATGCAAAACCTACGCTCGCCAAAAAGACTGTTTTATGGAGAACTCACACAGGGCAAGTGTTCACATGGTGTTCAGAAGAAGAAATACAAGAACACTGTCAAGGTCTCTCTTAAGAAGTTTGGAATTGACTGCGTGACAGGGGCGACGCTGGCATGGACCACTCAGCATGATGTGTCCACAACAGAAAGAAGGGGCTGTTCTCTATGAGCAAAGCAGAATTGAAACAGCTCAAAGGAAACATAGGATGCGCAAATTTAGAGAATCCACCGCAAATGTTCACATGGGCTATCTGTGCCTGACCTGTGGTAGAGCATTCCAAGCTCCTATTTATCTGATCAGCCACAGCTGGACACACTCCAGCACAGTGATGTCACTTTGGTCCTCTTTGAGAATGGACAACAGCCAACCAATCAGCCCACAACTGTATCCTGAAAGGAGAAGGAGGGAATTCCTGATTATACTGGTTGTTCTTGTTTTCAATACCATGACTTTGTATTTCTTTTGCAAAATATTTTGCATTTACTTATCTATGCATGTGTTGTTTGTTTCTCTCTAGTAAGATGTAAACTTGCTGAGGTCAGGTGCTATATAATTTTTTATATCTGTTTTGTTCACTGTTTCATATCCTCAGTGCCTAACACAGTGTCCTGGCACATAGTAGGACCTTGGTAAATTTCTGTTGAATTGAGTGAAAGATTATGAGGCATATTCCCCAATAAAACACTGAGAAATTATCAGTGAAGGGAAAAACTAATTTACAGAGGTATTGGTAAGAGATTCCAAGAATATTTAAAGATAAAGCTGGTAAGAGGATAAGGAACAAATGAAACATGGAAAAGATCTGTCAAGATGTCTTAGTAATATCTTGCTCATCATCACCCAGTGGACCACTGAATTTGCACTCATAGAATCCAATGTGCTTTGTGAGGTTCATAGAATCATGGATCTAGAACTCAAAGGGACTTTAGAGAAAATTGAGTCTAACCCTCTCATTTTACAAATGAAGAAATTGAGGGCTTCCATGACATTACAGGGAGGGCTTTCATGACTCAATTCAAGCACTTCCTTGTATGGGAAGCTTTTCCCAGCCCCCTGGTATCCCTCACATTTGTTTTGCATTTACTGCAAATATATTTATACATGTACATGTTGGCTTCTGAAATAGAAACTTAAAGCAGGAACTATCTCATTTTTATCTTTGTATTCCAGTGTTCAGCATAGTGCCTGACATGTTTATCTCATTTGTCTATCTACACATATCTATCTATTATGAATCTATCTATCCACACATATCTATCATTTACCTATCATTTATCTATCTACACGTGTGAATCATCTATCTACCTACCTATCTACCTATCTATCTATCTATCTATCTATCTATCTATCTATCTATCTATCTATCTATCTATCTATCTATCTACCTATCTATCTATCTATCTATCTATCTATCTATCTATCTATCTATCTATCTATCTATGCATCCATCTATCTATCTATCTATCTATCTATCTATCTATCTATCTATCTATCTATCTATCTATCTACCTACCTGTCTGTCTGTCTGTCTGTCTCCCTCCAACCCTTGCCTCTCTCCTGAACCCTAGCCCCTTACAACCACCAGATAATTGGACATTGGATGACATGGACAAAATACAGCTTAAATACAAGAAGTTCAAGACAAAACTCATTCTTTTTTGATCTAGATCCACATCTCTTCCTAATTTCCCTAATTGTCTTGAGGAAAGCACAGTATTTCCAATTACCTGTGTTTACAACCTCAGTATCATTCTTTGATGCCCCACTCTGCCTTGCCCCACATATACAGTCAATTGTCAAATCTTTTCATTTCTGTCTTCACAACACCATCTGCATCTATCTTCTTCTCTCTACTCACATGGCAACCATGTTAGTTTGAGTTCTTATTACCTTTCACCTTGAATATTGCAATAACCTCCCAACTGGCCTACCTGAATCTAGCCCCAGTATACCATGCTGCCTCTCATGAAAATATGACTGGTCATAATTACTTTGTGATTCATATTTGTTAATTAATTGAGTAAAGGGGATTGCACTGGGTGAAGATGGTGAATATTTTGTGGTACAAAAATAAAAGAAGCAGAGAGGATGAACCTTTTCTGTCTGACTGCTGGGGAAGACAATTTATGATGACCAACTGTCGGGGTCTAGAGGGGTTGCTATCAGTGTTAGTGGAAGAGCTAAACACACCCATGATATCATTGGTATCATGTACTATTATTTTATTACTCTGGGTTATTATCCTAGGCACTGTGGGGGATACAAAAACAGTATAAGATATTGTTCCTGTCCTGAAGGAGCTCAGCATCTCATTGGGAAAGTAACTATCTCCTACAAAAAAAAAATAAACCAAAAAACAACAGCTTACCAGAAATTTAAGTCAAGATGTGCTAAGTACCCAAAGGAATGGTATAGACACAATAGATGGGAATTCCACAGATCAGTGAACTGAAGTATGAAGAAAGAAGATATAGGCTACATAAGAACATGAAGACAGGAGATCAAGGATTATGTGTAACAGTTCATATTATTAGTAATTGGGAGATGAAACCAGTGAAGAAAGTTGTCCTGGTTCCTGCAAGCATGAACATGGCCTCATCAGGGGACCCCTCAGCTGAAAGAGAAGCTAAATGAAGCTTACCAGGTAGCTACAACTTCAGCCCAAAGGAACTAAGACAGAAACTAATGAAGATATAATGTACTAGTTCATTGCCAAGATTCACAACAAAATTTGCTGAGAAATCTTGGGAAAAACAAATTTACAGGTCAATAGAAAGCTGTTCCATACCCAGTTTTGGAGAGACAGGACAACTTGTTGAGGCTGGGGCTCTAGAGCTGGGGTTCTTAACTTGGGGTCCATGGACCCCTAAAGAATCCATGGATAGATTTTGGGGGGGGAAATCAGTGAATTTGAATGGGAAAACAAATACATCTTTATTTCAATGTAATTTATTTCTTTTACAGTCTTGTGCATTTTATGTTTTGCATTTAAAATATTATTTTGAGAAAGGGTCTATTGTTTTCACTAGACTTTCAGAGGGGCTCATTGCACAAAAAGTTAAGAATCTTTTTTCTAGAACAAAACAAAAGCGAGTCTTATTGTTCAATAATTCACCCAAAAGAGAATAAAAGGTGATGACATGAGAGTCTGGTTGAAAATGGAGCCCAAACCATGGTATTAGGGGAAAATCAGGTTTGGTAAATAAGAGTAGAAGGAAGCTTCTCATAGAGGGAGCAGCCTTTGACTGATCTCTCTCAAATGGGTTCCAAGGGCCTCTTCTAATCCTGAGGTGGACAGTATGGAGATATCGACTCAGGGAAAGCCATGCTCATGGCAACCATGGAATGGTTGAAGAGAGGACTTGGAGAAAAGTTCCTACCTGTAAGGGACAAGGTATCAAGCTCCCACAATTTAAGATAACCTTTGACATCTTACAACATCAGCGAAGAATTTGGTAATAACAAGTTACATTGTCTTAACGAGCTTGAAAATTTTGAAAGGGCAAGCCAATGAGAAGGGCCCCAAAGTTCTAGAGGGCAGAGCTGATTTTAACTAGCCCTAAGTAGGACAAAGGGCATGGGTTTTTGGATGACGAGGGATAGAAGGGGCATGTCAAGGGGACATGAGATGGGTGGACTTGTAATATTGTAACCCATGAAGGAATGGACCAATCCGGGCCTGGAAGGAAGGAGTAGGCAGTATAAAACATTTTCTCGCTTCTGTAAGCAGTGCTATCTCTTCTGACAGATATGCCCAGTTCTCTCGCAAGAATCGTAAAAATAAATGATTCTTCACTCATTCTGAGCTTAGTTTCGTTTTTAACTAGAAGGCTTTATTTCTCTAAGGTCTTATTTCTAACACTGCCCATTTGAGGACAAGAGGGAATATAACTGGTCTTCCTGTTAAAATAAAACACTTTCAAACCCCCATACTGCTACTTGTCCATGAAGCCTTCTTTTCCTGGAGAAAGTGATTTCCCTGGCTTTGAAAAGAGATAGCATATTCTATGGACTTCTCCTTTGCATTTACTCCCTAATCTGTATTATAGCTTTGAGTCTACTCTCTGCCATACTAGACTGAAGGAATCACGTTTTAATCATTTTTATACCCAATACTCAGGACAGCCCCATTCAACCACAGAGGCACTTAATAAATATTCACTTTGGCTTGGTAAATACATTGGTTACACACCTGGATGTTCATTAGGCTAAATTAGGAAAAGTGGAAGATTGGTCTTTATACTCTGTGAGTTGGTCTAAGTTGGGTAAGACAGCCCTGCTGAGCAGGAAAAACAAATCCTATCAGTCACCTGGTCTAAAAGCCTCATTTTACAGATGAGGTCATCAAGACCAAGAGAGATCAAGTGACTTGTTCGGTGTCACACAACTAGTTAAGGACAGAGTCAAGATGAGAACTCAGGTCTCCTGACTCTTCATTCAATACTTTTTCCTTTGTTTCATCGTTGATCAATCCAAAAGCCTTTCTGTGACAAATTATTCCATCTTTCCAATTCTATTATAATCCCTTGAAAGTTAGGGTCCATTTTTGATATCCTTCTTCTATTCCCCATATGATGGATACATAGTAAGCACTCAACAGCTCTCTGGCCCAAAACGATCTCTCTTTCTGCAAAACTCTCATGACACTTTATTTATATTTTTCTGGGCCAGTCCATTGCAGTAGCTTTTTTGGACACAGAAATTTTCATAGAAGAAGCAAACAGGCCAATGATGCCAAAACCACATTACTTTATCATGGGTGCTTACCTTATCTGAAGGCACTTAACTTGAGGAGGAAGAAGTAGACTAGTAAATGTATGATAATTGGCCTTCCGGAAGGAAAAAAATCATACACAAGGCTTACTTTGAAGTTTAATTTGAATTATTAATATTTTCTCCATCTCAACTTTCACAAGTTGAGATAATCAACAAAACAATTCACTAAGCCCTCATTTGTTTGTCCAATTTTTGAAAAATTTAATGATGTGCTCTCAAGAGCTGGCTCCAGCACACCCCTGGGAAGGGTGAAGGAAAGCATTGAAGTTGAAAGGTGGAGGATGAGTACAAACGTATGGCAGTTGGACCAAGTGTACAAAGGCAAAACCGTATCTCTGGAGGGGCAAGATATATCCATGACTTAGCCAGATATTGTGAGCGTTGTGTGTGGAGAGCATAGGGGAGATGTCAGAATTTTGGTTAAGATCTTCAAGTAAAAGAAAGAGCAGGAAAGGGTTTAATGACCCAACAAGAGGCATCTTCCCTCTTTGCTTAATGTCAATCCATTGCTCTTCATTCCCTTCCTAGTTTGGTGGAAGCATGTCTGGGCCCATCTCTCACATAACGGGTTCACTCATTGATCAATTGATCAATCAGTCAATAACAAGCGTCTGTTAAAATGCCAGTCACAGTTGGCACTTTCATTGTATTAGTAGTGTCTAGCATGTGGGAAGCACTTAATGAATGCTTATTGACTGACTGGGTGTGCAGAAACGAAAGCTCCCTCAGGGAGCTTACAATCTAATGAAGGAGATAAAAAGCAAACTAATATGTACCAACAAATTATAGACATGATAAATGTTGTTGTGGTGGTGGTTCAGTTATTTCAGTCATGTCCAACTCTTTGTGATGTCATTTTGGTTTTCTTGGGTACTGGAGTGGTTTGCCATTTCCTTCTCCAGTTCATTTTACAAATGAGGAAACTAAGCCAAACAGTTAAGTCACTTGCCCAGGGTCACACAGCTAGTAAGTGTCTGAGGCCAGATTTGAACTCAGGAAGATGATTCCAGGTCCAGCATTCCATCCACTGAACTAATTAGGAGTGGGAGGGTACAAGAATCAAGAGGGGTTGGGAAAGGCTTCCTGCGGAAGATAGTATTTTCATTAGTACTTAAAAGAAGCCAGGGAAACCAGTAGGCAGAGATGAGGCAGGAGAGCATTTCAGGCATGGGGAACAGCCAGAGAAAATGCCCAGAGGTGAGAGATGGAGTGTCTTGTTTGTGGAACAGCCAGGATGCCGGTGTCACAGGATCAAAGAGTATGTGTGGGGGGAATGAGGCATAAGAAGATTGGTAAGAGGTTATAAAGGACTATGAATGCCAAACAGAGCTTTTTGTATTTGATCCTGGAGGTAATAGGGAGCCACTGAAGTTTGTTGAAAGTATGTGTGTGTGCGTGACATAATCAGACCTGAATTTTAGGAAAATCACTTTGGTGGCCAAATGGAGGATGTATTAGAGTGGGGAGAGACTTGAGGCAGGCAGATTCACCGGCAGGCTATAGCAATGATCAAAGCATGAGTTGATGAGGGCCCATACTAGAGTGGTGGCAGTGTCAGAGGAGAGAAGGGCTCATATTTGAAAGATGCTGCAAAGGTGAAATCAGCAGGCTTTGGAAACAGATTGGATGTTTGGGGTGAGAGACAATGAGGCATTCAGGATGACTCCCAGGCTGTGAGCCTGTGGGCAGGGAGGGTTATAAGATTTCTGTATATGTTCTAGAAAAGGAGTATGCCAGGAGTAGCAGACAGGAGTGGATGGTAAATCTAGAACAGATGTGGCCTGTTACAAGAAAAGCTAAGCCCAGACGATGAGTTCAGGGTGCATCCCAAGAATATTGGGGTGCCACCTGAAATGATGAGGAATAGACATGCAGGTCCTATTGTCCTGAAGAAAAGCACTTATTGGGGTGGTGCACCCAAGCGGGCCTGCTCTCATGCGGGGGAGACAGCCTAGGCCTCAGGCCCTGCTTCCCTAAAGGGAGCAGAGTGGCCCCTGCTCCCCATAGAAGGCAAAGCAGTTATCCAGGTTTAAAGTATGGTTTAAAAACAATTTTATGGAATGAGGAAAAGGGGACAAGAGAATGGGAGGAGTGAGGACCGCTCCAAAATGCCTGGGATATCAAGTGGTCTGGAGCTGCCTTTATCGGACAAATAAGCAAAGACAATAGCAAAGGGGAAGAGAAGAGTTGTTCTGGAAATGGGGATGCTTTGTGAAAGCACGCAGTAAAGTCCATGATGGGGGGCTTCAATGCCTAGTCTTCTTGGACCACTTTTTTGGCTGGTCACACCCTGCATCTTATCTCATAGCTCACATCCTCGCATCCTGCTTGCTCCACCATCAAAGATTTTCTCTTCCATGCACTTACAATGGTCTATTTTTATTATAGTTACTTGAGTTCCTGTTAATTTCTCCTATTAGTTTGTGTGTTCAATGAGGGCATGGACCGTGTCTTATTTATTTTGCGTTTCTCTAGGATTTATCACCCAGTCCTCTGCACAAAGAGGGCTTGATAAGCTTAATAGATCTGCCGTGAAGGAAAAAAAAAATAATGAGTGGGTGTGTCAGGTTACGATTGAGAACTGTCACAGCCAATAGAAAATATGGCGGTGGTTTTCCTAGTCATTCTCTAGATTACTGATGCTTTTTGTGATCGGATATATCATCATTATAACCCTGACGAGGTGTGAAAATTCTAAAGGCTGGAAGAATGTAGTGTAGCCAACCAGTCTGGAACTCCTAAGGCTGGGAGGAGGAGGGGTATTCTGAAAGCTTTCCCCAAAGAGAGGGAACTTTATGAGTCAAAGTCTGATAAATTTTTTCTCGACGTAGATGCCCATTTTGCTTGGAACGCTTTGATGTCAGGAGTTCCAGGAGAGCGAGGGAGGGAATCCATTCTTAGCTCCATGATGACTCATAATCCACAAAAGAAATCTAACCTGCGGATCTGGTTGGAAAGAATTGAGGTCTAAGGGCCCGAGTCTTAAAGTGAACGCTGATTGTAGAGGAAAATAGTGAGCTTGATATGTCAGTTGAAACACTGAATTCTTATTAATGAAAGGTTGGAGTATGAGATACCATCTCTAGTTTTGCTGACTCTGTGTAGCTTTATGGCCCGTTTTCAGAAAGAACATCTAGTTGAAGAGAAACCCAGTTTAGAGTTACCTGTTTTAGTAATGTGGTCTCATCTGGGCTACTGGTGGCTTTACAGAACTTTTCAAGGATAGGTAGGGGGTGAATTTCTTTTTTGTTTCAAAAGTGACTGAAGGAAAAGGTGTGAAACCTCTGGTTTTGCATTCAATGTAAGGTGACTTGTAGGCAAAAAAAAAAAGTTTGCCTTGGGTGGCAAACTTGGCCAGAAAAAAAAAAAGGCATACAAAAAGTACACGTCATTCTGTCTCTAAGATCACAAATGGTAGAGAATGAAAATCTACCTTCAACAAAATGAGGACGCCCTTGAATTTGTAGACAATCCAGAATTCTCCTTGGCCTCAAGTCTTCTACCCCCAACAATCTAAAGTCTAGAAATGTATTGTCAGCTAGGGTGGATCAGGAATGTACTTCTGAAGATACATATCTCAAAAGGAGAAAACTGATGAAGTATAGTGGAAAGAGCACTGAACTTGGAATCCTAGGAACTGGATTCAAATTCTTACTGTACTACTTCGTTCTTGCGAGATCTTGACTAAGTTACCTTTAGGGTCCAATTTCCCCATGACTAAAACTAGGATCTCCAAGCTTTGAGTCAAAGGTCCTACTCCCTGTGATTTCATTTGGTGTAAGGAATTTCATACGAGGAAATGCCCCGTTGCTACCAGGAGTCAGCTCTGGCTCTGAAGTTTATAATCTTAGACAATTGCCTGGGGCATGAGAAATTAAATCAGTCACCCAGGGCCAGTATGTGTCAGGGGTGATACTTAAACCTGATTCCTGAATCCAAGTCAGACTGGCTATCCACTATTCCATGCTGCCTCCTCTAAGACTATGGGTGACATGTTCCTATGGATCTCTATTTATACATCTATAGGCATAAAGCGTATCAGTATTCAGAGATACAGTGACATATCTCTATGTCTATAGATCTCATATAGATGAGTCTCTCTGTATATTTATATGTCTTTATATATATGCATATAGACAAAAAGACCTTTCAAGGTATCTATCTTATCAATCTGTATCTTTCTATATATCCATCCATCTATCCATCTATCTATCTGTCTACCTGTCTTTCTATCTATTTATCTATCGTCTATCTCTCCCACTAGACTGTCAAATCTTAGGGAACCAGGACTATAACTGATTTCATTCCTGTACCACTCGTACTCAACATAACCCCTCCACATAAGCATTTAATATTTCATCAACTAAAGTGTCTATTTACATGTAAATCTATAACTACCTATAAAGATATCTGTAGCTATAGAAGTCTCCACTATTATTTTAGTAGAGGCTGGGTGGCTTTTGGTCAAACATCTGGCCTTGGAGTCAGGACCTGAGGTCAAGCCCTGACTCTCATACGTTCCAGCTATATGACCCTGGGCAAACCATTTACTTAATTCCTCTGTGGCTTAGAAAATGCTCTTAAAATTATCAGCTGTAGAGTGGGAGCTGGCCTGCACTGTGAGAGGGAGTTTTTTCAACAGAAATTCCTTAGACTAAAGTTTTGAATGTATGTATGTATTACTATCCATATGTATACTTCTATTTCTCTTTTCTGTCTCTGTTTTTATCTCTGTTTCTTATAGTTAGAAAATGCAGAATGAGTCAGGGAACACTTTGACTGAATTCTCTCTGTCTTCTCTGTCTGTCTGTTTCTGTTTCTGCCTCTGACCATGCTGACCCCTTAACCACAGTCTTTCTTGGCTTTTTTTGCCATTTGCAAGAAAAAGTCAAAAATGCTTCCACTTTGTCAGGGTAGGATTGCCCATAGGTTAGACCAGAATTTCCTTTTCTGCTTATTAGCAACCACAAACAAATTTTCAGTTTGTTTTGTCAATGAAGTCACTCTTTACCTAACCAAAGTTGGGGGGGGCATCAAGGAAAAATTCCATTCTGGAGCCTGATATGAAGTAAAAGTGCTTTCAAGGGATCCCTCAACAATGGTATAATTGATGGAGACAATGAGCTCCATCTTCCAAAGACCCTAACTAATGACAAGACTGAAATCTCTCTCTCTCTCTCTCTCTCTCTCTCTCTGTCTCTCTCTCTTTCTTTCATTTTCTTGTGCTCTATCCCTAATTATCTCTCTCTATATAGCTCAGCTATATATTTATCAACTACATTAATCTATGTAGATATAATCTATATAACTCTAGACATAGAGGTATCAGCTCATCAAAGCACTCCATGGCTCTTTTTGTATTTATACGTCCTATCTATATCACAGTAAGCAGAAATCAATTGATATTCTTATGTCCAATCTAGCCTGTCCTCAATATATATTCCATTGCTCTGTTGTTTTCAGTCATATCCAACTCTTCGTGACCCCATTTGGGGTTTTCTTGGCAAATATATTAGAGTGGTTTGCCATTTCCTTCTCCAGCTCATTTTACAGATGAAAACACTGAGGCAAACAAGGTTAAGTGACTTGACAAGGGTCACACAGTTAGTAAGTGTTTGAGGCTGGATTTGAACTCAGGATTTTGAGTCTTCCTGACTCCAGGCCTGGTTCCTTATGTGCTATGGTGCCACTTAACTGCCCTATCCATACTCCATACAGATGTTTCTATGAGAAATTAATAGGAATAGAAAATTCCTATTCTTAAAACAGAAATCTGACCATGCTATTTCCCTTCTCAAAAAACTTCAAAAGCTTCCTATTGCCTCTAAGACAAAATATATTTAAAGTCCTTCACACCATGGTTCCAACCTATCTTTGAAGACTGATTTTACATCATTTTCCCTCGTACATTATGCTTTTTAGTTAAAAATCAGACCATTTGGTGTATAAGATGTTTCATTTCCTACCTCTGTGTTTTTGCCCGTGTGGTTCCTGATGCCTGAAATGTTTCACCTTTTAACTTCTGCCCCATGGATTCCCTAGCTCCCTTCAATATATAAGTCAATTACCATGTGAGATGCACAAATTGAGAGACATTTCCACCCCAAATGTTCATATGAACTATTTGTGCCCAGCCTGTGGTAGAGCATTCTGAGTTCATGTTGGTCTGATCAGTCACAATCAGATACACTGTACCTTGACTCCAACATAGTGTTGCCATTTTGGTCCTCTTTGCCCCAGTCGGACACACTGTACCTTGACTCCAATATAGTGATGCCATTTTGGTCCTCTTTGAGAATGAAGGACAGCCAACCAATTAACCAACCAACCAAGCAATGACCACTACTTACATAAGACCTTTCCTGACACCCTTAGTTATTAGGACTCTGCCTCCACTGCTCAACTAAAATTTCTTGGCCTATGTTTTGTAATGACCTAACTGTGTGTATTTTTTTTTCCACACTGGAATGTGAATTCCTTGAGGCCAAGGCCTATTTCACATTTAGTTTTGTATCCTTGTATGGAAGAATGGAAAGAATGCTGTATATGGAGTCAGAGGACCTGGGTTCGTATCCTGACTGTCATTTACTGTCCATGTGACCTTGAACAAGTCCATTTATTTCTTTGGACCTCATTTTCCTCAAGCATAAAATGAAAGGCTTGACCTCTGTGTTACCTTTCACCTCTATATAAATGATTCTATGATCCTAATGCCTGGAATTTTTTTTGAATGTTATCCATGATTTTACTGTTATAGGGAATTCCATGTACCAATTCAGGTCAGCTCTTGCTCTAAAACTTCTAATGACTTACCCAGGGTCACATAGCCAGGATGTGTTAGAAGAGGGACTTGAACCCAGGTCCCCCTGATCTTGATGTCAGCTCTCTACCCATAGTACCATGGGGCTTCACACCTAATATATTCCAGGGATTTAATTAATGTCTATTAAATTGAACGTAATTTTCAAATGGGAGTAAAATCCCCATTTGTACACAACTTGCTTTCCTTCAAGCCCAAACAAATTTCCTTAGGATCTGAGTTCATTTAAATAGCTACCTTACTGAGGCATTCATATCTAATGTGACCTGTACTAAAATACTACCCCAGTGCCTCATTAGAGTTTGGAGTTGGCCACATGTCCTTGGAGTCTATGTCAACAGAGCACAAGGTTTTTTTGCTCCTACCAAGTAGATAAAATTTAAACTAGACTGGAAATGGGCTGTTTGTCACCTGAAAACCAGCCCAGTTAAGTATGGAAAGGTTGGCCATTGTTTGATGACTTTTTTTTTGAGTGTAGTAATTAGTGAAGACTGCCAATGAAAGAATTAGAGGGGTCACAATCTGTGTCAGTGGATGGATGACCCACAACAATAAAATGAATGGATCTTAAATTTTTTTTGAACTAAGTATGTAATGTATCTAATGCAAAGCCTTAGAGAAGAAATGTTTTTCAAAACGTGATGCTTGAAAAGAAAAATGAGAGAATGAAAAATTTTTACTTTTTGTATTTGTAGAAAATAAATGAGTAAGGATCTCTTCCTTTCCTTCTCCCCCTAGTTTAATGGAGGAATAGATGTGTGTTTTATAATGACTATAAATATTCTAGAACTTCTCTCTCTGTGTGTATGTATGCACGTATGTATGCATGTATGTGTGTGTGTATGTGTGTGTGTGTGCATGAGAGAGAGAGAGAGTCTGGTGAAGCAGATGGACCTCTTCTTAGAATTTTTTTTAATAATTGAAGGAATTCCTAAATTTCAGTTAGAGGCTAGTGAAAATCAAGATACAGGTTTTTTTAATCATCCAAGTTCATGAGCCCCCTGAAATCTGTACATGGACCCTAGTTTAAGAACCTCTGTTAAAATGTCTGGAAGCTGGTGATGAATATCCTATTATTCAACTAATTCTAAAGGCTTCCTCCTCATGCTGACCTCTTAACCACAGTCTTTCTTGGCTTTTTTTTTTGCCATTTGCAAGAAAAAGTCAAAAGTGCTTCCACTCTGTCAAGGTAGGATTGCCCATAGGTTAGACCAGAATTTCCTTTTCTGCTTATTACCAACCACAAACAAATTCTCAGTTTGTGCTGCCAATGAAGAGACACCCTTAACCTAACACAAAGTTGGGGGGTGATGTAAGGAAAATTTCCATTCTGGAGCCTGATGTGAAGTAAAAGTGCTTTCTAGGGATCCCTCAACAATGGTACAATGGATGGAGACAATGAGCACCATCACCCAAAGACCCCACATTAGTTAAAGGAAACAAATGATAAGACTGAAATCCCACAACACCATAGCTATTAATAACCCAAACTAGCATCACTGCCTATCTCGCACCATCTCATTTGCTAAAACTTGTGAAAAATTGTGATGATGACATTCAACAGCCACGTATAAATATGAGCAGCTGAAGGAGGCAAAGTACATTCTTCTCCTGATCATCAACAGGTTTGCTATTAGGAAAGAAGGGTTAATTCAGCTGAGTGACTTGCACCCGATAAACTTATATACAGGGAAGCACTTGGTTTATACTCTTCCTGCCTGGTTACCTTCTTGCTGAAACAATGAATTATTCGAGCTACCTCTTAGCATCCTGGCTTTGTGTTATGTTGGGTTATTCTCAAGCTACTATAGGAGAAGACCTAAGAACTCTTATGGAATACTTTGTAAGTATGAACTTCTAAGGGAGTATATATTTTTTTCTACCTCTCTGTCCTTGATTACCTTACTTGTTCTTGAAAATGGCTTACAGTTTACTTTCCTGGGTGTTTGTGATGGGTTGACATAAGTAGCTACAGCTGTTTATTTGATGATCATTAACCAGATTCTCTACTTCATCTGAAATAACTGGCTCTAAGCCACCACTTTATGTAGTCCTAATGACTTCATAAGGGAATTAGTATGTGATCCTGGGCAAGTCACTTAACCCTGATTGCCTTGCAAAAAAAAGTAGAGGTGAGGGATTAGGAAGGACTTAAAGATTTTTAGAGACAGGCAGTTTAGGAATGTGAAGAAAGATGACATTGTCAATAGTACTGGATATTGGGGGGGAGCATTTATTAGGAAATGGAACCCATGGTTCTGTCCATATTGAAAAGAACAATCACATGCCATGGATTTCAGGTTTATTGGACAACTGGGAAATAAGACAGGAATAAGGCAAATTTAGCAGGAACTAGTTTTGGTTATGGGGGAGATAGTCAATGAACAACTGAAATAACATGATCTGGAGTTCCTAGATACCCCACACCTCAAAATAATTGCACCATGTATTTGCAAGTCATCCATTGGCCCCTTCTGGGATAGTCTTAAACAGTCATTTGCTGAAATTTTTGTTGTGGTTATGAAGCCAGCTTGCTGTTCTTTTCCTTATTGATTAACAATTATGGGATCTTAGATTTAGAACTGGAAGAGATCTTAGAGATCAGTTAGTTCAATCTGTTCACTTTATAGAAGAGAAAACTGAGTCTTAGAAAAGTGAGATGACTTCCCCAAGATTACACAGGAGACTAGTAGGTTAAGACAGTAAATAACAGGAGCAATATTTGAAACCAGGGTCTTCTGATTCCAAATCAAGATTTGTCCATTGTGTCCACTGATAGGTACCCTTAACTGGTCATTTTTGTGTTTGAAATATTTTACTTTTTGGGACCATTTTTAAAAGTTTTGTTGCAGCTTTTAAAAGCACACACATACACACAATGCTTTAAACTTCTTGCTTTTGATCCTGTACAAATTTCATTTGGATATTCCCCAACACCCCAGTTTTTTTCCTTCTCAGCCTGTCATAGCTGCCATAGGAATTTGGCCAGGGTCAGAGAAACAGTCTTGAGTCTCATGCCCAAGGGGGCAGTGTTTCCTAGTGGGACAAGTCTTAGACTATTAAATCTAGCAGGGCCTTTTGATGTGAAGTGACTTTAAAAAAAAAAAAAGGCAACTGGTGCTATTTTGGTCAATTACAATCATCATCTGTGCAGAGTTCATTGGTGAGTGGTAAAAAGAGGTGTGGAGAAAATAGGAAAGTAAGAAGAATGGCATGTATTTTATCTCATTCATTTGCCTGTTTTTGAATACCTCATTGGGACAGATTGATAGAACTTGAATGAAGGTGGAAACACTACTTTCTTGAAATAAATGGGCTGGTTAACAAAAGTTGAAATCCCTGAGAACTCAAATAATCCTTATTTATGAATATAATCAGAACTCATGGACTTAGTAGGATATGTATTGTATATTTCACAGGGCAATTCATGACCAGATTAAAACACATTTACTTTCTCTTTTTTAGCAGAATGAAAGTACATCATCTGATATATCTGATAATGGGACTCTTTTCTTGAACATGATGGACCGTTGGAAAGAGGTGAGCTATTGTTCCTTATGCAGGCCATTTTCTCATCAGTTACAGTATCTTACACTCTAGTGCCCCATTGGGATACTGACCTCTCCCAACTTGCGCTCATAGGGCAAATCCCTTGAAGGGATAATTATCCAAAGTTGAAGTTGCTCTGTGCGTTCACACTCCTAAAACTATAGTTCACCCTTTCCCCTGCTCCCGCCAGGGACATTTCTAACATTCTCCATTTCTCTTTCCCCCTCCCAGGATGGTGACAAGAAAATCCTAATGAGCCAAATTGTCACAGTTTATTTCAAAATCTTTGAAATCTTCAAGAACAACACCATCATCAAAAAAAGTGTGGAGAACATCAAAGAAGATATGATCATGAAATTCTTCACTAACAACACTGCCAGCAAGGTGAATGACTTTGAAGCGGTCATCAACACTCAGGTGAGGATAGTGAAATTCTATGGCTGGTTTTCTAAACAGAATTTGGTTCAAAAAGGAGATTCTCAGTGTATGAATAAGCCAACTCAATGATAAGGTGTACCTCTGGGGATTGAGTTTCCTGACTTTGCCAAATATTATCCAAGAAGAGCAATCACGCCTCCTAGTGTTAGCTTTAGAAATCGTCTGGTAGCATAAGTGTGCAGGACTAGTGGGCTAAATGTCACCTCAATGAGATAAATGATGCTGTGGCCAAAATTCTTCCCTTCAAATTGAGGTCATGCTTCATGTGGTTTGGGGGAAGGTGTGTGACAAATCACATAAATATATTTCTGGAGAAATGCTGGTCATGATGGTAAACACTGAATCCATGACCACAGGAAAAGTTGATCAAGATCGGGTTGAATTCACTCTTCAAGGGGTGAATAATAGCTTGTGTCCAGTCTCCTCCCAATGAGAAGGAGAGAAGGAGAATGGAAGGGTTAGGGAGATGTTGGTCATTGAGAAGAGTCTTATTTAGCCTTGTAAGATTCTCCTATTCTTCATATGAAAGAAAAAGAAGCCTGGGCCCTGGGGTAAGCCACTTAGGGGATTAGGCTGGTAGGCTCCATTTTTTTATGCAGAATAGTGCAATGTAACACATAGCCAAGATTTTATCTAACCATCCATCCATCCATCCATCCATCCATCCATCCATCTATGTATCTATATATCTGTATCTATGTATCTGTGTATCTATGTATCTATCTATGTATCTGTCTATTTATCTACCTGTCTGTCCATCCATCTACCCATCCATCCATCTACCCATTCATCC
>NW_020950098.1:1201203-1212710 GCF_900497805.2 Vombatus ursinus
ATCTATCTATCTATCTATCTATCTATCCATTTATTTATCTATGTATGTGTATATTTATATATCTATTTATTTATTTTAAAAGAGGAGACAGAAATTTACACAATATGAAAGAACGGTTGTGACAATTATGAATTAGTTCTGTACCACTGGCATTGGTTCTGAATAAGGGAGATTGTAGTAGGAACTCCCTCCTTCATGAGGAGTTCATTCCATTTTTAGACAGCTCCATTTGTCAGAAGTTCTTTCTTCTATTGAATCCAAATCTACCTTCCTGTCACTGCCACTTAATACCCTTCTGTCTTGTTTCTGCCCCCTGGCACAGTGAAATACATTACTTTAAATATTCTGGCAATGACAGAATTTCTTCCCGGTTGTGACTGGGAACCACATTGAGGTAGTAGTGGGCCTGGAGAAAGACGGGGACTCTCCTTCTAGCTATAACGGGAACCCAAGGGAACCCCTTTGACACTGGTAGGCTTAAGTGATTAAAACTTCTGTGCAGACATGACCAGCCAGTGTCATGTAGCATGTTTTACTATTAGTCAGTTATAATAACCCCCTAATTGCCTTAGCATTATAGAGAGAGCCCTGGATTAGGAGTCTAGAGGCTTGTATTTGGACCCTACTTCTGCCAGTCACTAGCTGGTTGACTTTGGCCAAGTTATTTCCAATCTCTGGGACTCAGTTTGATCCTCTGTAAACTGAAATGTTTAAACCAGACCTCAAGGGTCCCTCAGAACTCTGATGGTCTATTGCAGATTTCAGGAACGTGAGATGATGACAACAAAGAAGCAAGTTTGGTAGCATGGAGAGTACAGTGACTTAAGCACTGGAATAAGAGCTTTAAGGAAAATTAGGAGCAGCATAAAGAAAAAAGTTGAATATTCCCTCCTTTTGTTAAATATGCTGCTCCCTATGGATAGTATGAGGTCATGCAAATAGTAGAGTTTGCCTCTTGGAGGAAACTAATAAAACTTGGGAGGATAATTAACTGTAGTTCATAATTTTACATTTTTAAAAAGTTGTCATTGTTCTGTTTCATAGAGATTATATTAATGGTGATAGTGAACGGACTCACCAAGGTGACATACAAAAGCAATTTAGTGAAAATGTGGAAAGTCTCAGAAAGGATCTAAGGATTGAGTGTTCATTCCCCTCCCCCCCCCAGGATATAAGGATATCTGTAGATAAGGAAACTGAGGCCTGGAGAAGTAAAATACTTTTTTGAACTATCCGGAGTTCCTCTCCACTTCATTTCTTTAAGAATTTTGCAGCAACAAATATATATCTGTATATTTGTATATATGTATATATACATATATATACATACATACACACAGGCAATACATATATATGAAACACATACATATGTGTGTGTGCGCATGTAAATATATACATATATATATATATGTATAGTCATGACCCATCACTACTTTACTAGGGACTGAATTTATTTTTTTCTGGACAGCTGGAGAAATCAATAAATCTACCAAAACAAAAATTATCTAAGGGGAACTATGTGCTTCTCTGTAACAAAGGGATGTTTTGCTCTTGTGTCTTTTACCTGGAGAATTTCCTAGTGTACTCCACATATATTATATCATGGTGACCTGGACATCAGAAATTAATATCGCATTTTTTCCCCCTTTGCAACAGGTGAATGACCTCAGAGTCCAAAAGAAAGCTATATTTGAATTAGCCCTTATCATGAATGACCTCTCATCCAAACCTCATCTCAGAAGGAGAAAAAGAAGACAGAACAGAAAACAAGGAGAAATCAAACAGTAGTCTTTCCACCTGCAATTCTCAAGTTATTTGCTATTTATTAATATTTAATAATTTAGATTATTTATATAAATATATATTTTGGACACACTGACCAACTATTTATGATATCAACTGTTATATAATTAAAAACAAATATCTATTACTATATATATTCAATGATTATTTATGATTTTTATATTCCACCCATCCTGTGTCAAGCTATGACAAAATCCCCCTGCCAAATGGGCTTTTCTTATGCAGATTGCAGAATTTCACTACTGTCTGGAAGAATATCATTGTCCACACAGCAGTGAAGAGCAAGGTATATTTGTTTTTCCTTGTGAAGTTCTACAAATGAAGAGACTTTTCAGTCTGAAGTCTGCATTCTGAGCCAATTGTTTTCTTCTATTTGATTTCTGTGTCACATAATACTTGAATGTGTTACCCTTTCAAAAATGCAATATCCGAGTTGAATGTACCAACTACAGCTATGCAATACTATTTAAAACTAGAAGTGCACCCAGATGGGAAATAACTCTTTGGTTTATATGATCAATAGTATGGTTAAATAAAAGTTTGATTTTTGCAAGTATTTTTCTGTCTTGTCCTTTCACCGTCACTTTTTAGTGATGATATGGAATGGTAGAGGGGAGAATAGATTTGATTAGACTTGTGGGATTTGATATCAAGTCCTGGCTCTTATTAGTTGTGTGTTTATTGGCAAATTACTTACTTTTTTCGAGTCTTAATTTACTTATCTGTCAAATGGGGATAACACCTATCACTCTTTACTATTCCTTGCTATTAAACTATTATTTCACCTGAGTCCTACATCTAACATTAAGAACCATTGCTCAGCAAAGGGATCTGGGGCACTGCCCTCTCTCAGCCTTTTTATCCTCAAGAAGCCCCTTTGTTCTGGATCTAGTTCGGTTCTGGAGGACCTGTACTCTAAAGGAGAAGCTGGTGCCCTTTTATTACATTAGGTTTCATTAAACCCTCAAGCCCCATTGACTCCTTACTTGTGGATTAGGTGTGTTAGCCCATGACTAAAGCCTCTCCAAAGGAGGGAGTTAAAAAGGCATTCAATGCACAATGTAAATTTGGTATGGGACAGCTTTTTATTTTTTACACACAAAGGAACTGGTGAGGGACAGAAAAGACTCATAGATTCCCATCAAATGAACAACTTATCACTTAACAATAACTTAAGAACAATCACTTAACTTATAACTACTATTATATTTGGTTAACTATTAACTTATAACTACTATTGTATTTTTTCAGGAGGTTGATACTAAAAATAATCAGTATGTAAATGCAGTTTGCAGGACTGATGATTAGACATTTTACATTTCACATTGACTTTTAACTGTCCAAACAACTCCTGGTCTATGTCTTCTGGAAAGTGGGACAATCTTGGGCCAATCTTCTTGTTAGTGGTTATCTTCTCTAAGAATGCTAATGTAGTTGCCAGGATTACTCCCCAGGCCACCAATCAGCTCTGACCAAAAGGACATAGAACCTCTGGACCCCTTAAACTCATAAAGTCACCTCCAAGTGTATACACATCTATCTTAGGGCAGACACTTGTTCACCTAAGATCAGAAAAGTACCAACACAACCTATCTTTGCATGACCTCAGGCAACTGATCAGCCTCCCTGGGACAGAGTTTCCTCACCTGTTTCACTAAATAATATTTAAGATCTTTTAAAATTCTAAATCTGATTGTCCTAAGGAGGTATCACTCTCCCAGGGTTGTTATGAGGATCAAATGAGATAACATTTGTAAAGTGTTTAGCACAGTGTCTGGCACATAGTAGGTGCTATATAAATGTTCAATCCTTTCCCCTCTATTCCCCTGCATAAATATTAGTTGTTTGATGATGACAAACATATATTTCCTCAAATGACTTATAAACTCCCTGAAGGCAGAGACCATGTCTTTTACCTGTTTTCCCCCTTTATTAGTGCCTTGGGTGGGTAGTCAAAAAATTAATTCAGCTACATGCCATACCAGTCAACCTTGAGATATACGGAAGTGTAAAGACTATAGCTATCAGAGAAGTCAACTCTGAGTAAGAATGGTATATGAGGGGTGAAGGGAAGGTAGGAATTCCAGGAAATAGGGATCAAGGGAAGCCAGATCAGTGGCAATAAAATTACTTATTTGATTTTGTAGCTAGAAGGTTCAGCTTTTGGCTCCTCTACTGATTGCTTGGCAGTCACTTAGTCAGACTAACCCTCAGGTTCCTTATTTGTAAAACAAAGGGATCAGATTAGATGTTTTCTAAGGTCTCCTTCAGCTCTGAATGCTGTGGAGCATAAGCCCAAGGTTTAGAGGGCTTCAGATCACCCGTTGGGCTTGACTGTCCCATTTAGGTCAGCAAATAAAGTTATCATAAGCATCATTTTCTGGGAATCCCAGATTTCTTTCAAAACTTAGCTCAAGCACCACATTCTGCATGATTTTTTCCTGTTTCTTCCCTCTCCTAAGGTAATTTGTACATGTTTTGTGTGTGTATGTGTATGCGTACGACACACATGTATGCTTGTATGCATGTACATATGTATATGTTTCTTTTGCTTGTGAGAATGTAAGCTTTTTGAAGGCAAGGATTATTTCACTTTTGTCTTTATCTTCCCAGGGCCTACTATAGTGCCTGGTACATAGTAGGTTTTCAATAAATACTTATTGATTGATTGACATTTGAATATCAGAATCTTGTGTACTTTAATTAAATTCTACAAATGCATGTTTATTAAACATCTGCTAGGTATAAAGTATTGCAATAGGCCTAAGGGGCACAAAGACAAAAACAAAAAAGTTCCTGTCCTCTAAGAGCTTATGTTCTACTGGAGGGGACAGGGTTGGGAAAGACATAAGTAAGTGTATACAAAACATATACAAATGTGCATACACATTTATGTATATGTATATGTAGGTATATGTATACACATATTTGCATAGCATATACAGAGCAATTGTAAGAAGGTGGGAGTAAATAAAGAAAGGCTGCATGTAAGAGGTGGCATTTGGGCTGTGCTTGGAAGGCAGCTAGGAATTCTGTCATGTGGAGGTGAATAAAGAATAGGTTCCAGAAGAAGGGGAACACTTAGTATGTAGGTGTAAGATTAAATGTCAAGTACAGATGGGGCAGCTAGGTCGTGAAGTGGATAAAGCACCGGTCCTGAAGTCAGGAGGGCCTAAGTTCAAATTTGGCCTCAGACTACTAGCTGTGTGACCCTGGGCAAGACACTTAACCCTCTTTGCCTCAGTTTCCTCCTCTGTAAAATGAACTGGAAGAGGAAATGAGAAACTACTCTAGTATCTTTGCCAAGAAAATCCCAAATGGGATCACAGAGAACTGGACACAAATGAAATGACTCAATGACAACACCACCACAGTGAACAATGAGCAGATTTGATAGGAATGGAAAGCGTGTGAAAAGAAGTAATGATAAAACTAGAAAGGAAACTGAGGGCTGGAGAGGTTAAGTGACTTGTCCAAAGTCATGCAGCTAGCAAAAGGCAAATGGGAGCCAGGTGAATGGCAAATCCACTACTGAGGATTTTGTATGTTATCCTAAGCCATGGGTTCTTAACCTTCCTTGTGTCCTGGACCCCTTTGGTGGCCTGTTGAAGCCTATGAACCCCTTCTCAGAAGGATGCTTTAAAAATGCATAAAACACATAGGATTACAAAGGAAACGAATTATATTAAAATTAAGTGACTAAAAATAATTTCTTACAGAAAGGTTAGCTAATCTCAGGTTAGCCTATAGGCACTTAAAATCTTTTAGTAGGAGGTAACATTTTCAACTTTGTATTTTGAAAATATCTATTTGGAAATAGATATCTTCCCCAAGGTTGTGTGGAGAGTAAATCAAAGGAAAGAGACTAGAGGTGGTGAGATCAATTAGGAAGTTATTGTAATAATCCTGATGAGAGGTGATGGGATCCTGAATTATGGTGGTTGTGATGTGCAAAGACAGGCATGGTAAAATGTCTAATAACTGGCTCTCTGAAAACTAAGTTTCATACATATTGTTAACACTTCCTCCATCATTTTCTTGAGTCTTGATAATCAACAACACAATAAATCAAGCCCTGATTTGTAGCTTGCTGACTTCCAAGATGTAAATGCTCACACTGAAAATTGAACAGTTCTGAGCCCATAAGAGCTGGCACTAGTATACCCCTGAGAGAAGGGTGCAGATGGTAAATGAGTATGAGAATTAATAGTAGAATCAACAATAGAAAAACCGATTGCGTTGGGGGTTATGCTTGTGACCATTGATTGAATCAAGTTGGAAGAAATGAGGTCATTTTGCTGTATTAGGAATGTTGCCCAAACTCGGCTAGATATTTTGCTTGATGCAGAAAAAGTGCACAAGGGGGAGATTCCTATCAGCCAATGGTTACACAAAATGAGAATTTGGTCTTCCCATGACAAGGTTTCATAGATGGTAAGTTGCAGATTGACATGAAGGATCAAAGATGAAGACGCTACCACAGGATAACAAGGTAACGTAAAGCCACATCAGAGAAACCCTTGTATTCTTGGGCATCATCATCTTCACAGCATTCTGAAATAGGCCCGATAGCAAGAATGATTCTTTCTCCACTGGTGTTATCCATGGTCCATACCAAGAGCAGACCTCAATAGGCACTTCAAATAACTGTATTAGCTTTGCAATAGAATAAAATGGACTCCTATCTCACTTAGTAACAATGTAGTTTATTTTTGAAACATATCAATGGTTTCCTTGCTCTCAATGTCTACAGAATATGTTCATTATAAAACTATCTTATTGTCACTATCCATTAAGGTGCCTTGCGTGTTCATTTCAAATTTGATGGGTTGTTATTGTTAATGATTAATGAAATACAGAATTACAATTTTCCCTTCCACATTGCAACTTTCCCCATTGCAGTTTCGATATATTGTGGGTCAGCATAAGAAATTAAATGGGAATTTTTTAGGAGATTTGTGGGACCCACAGACAACATTGGAAAGCCAGCAGATGACACAGAAGAAGTTTAGAAGCTCAGAAATGTATAAAATATATGTATAGTATTGTATAATATCAACATATTGTATCCTTTAATACAATAAATATACACACTTCTTCTCTGGTATGGGGGGCCAAAAAAATCTACGGGGGTTTTCTAGATCTTGGGAGTGTTGCTCCTTTAACCCCATGATGTGGGAGGGATAAATGTAATGAGAACAAGACCAGAATGGGAAAGGACCTCAAGATTATGTCACAGGAGGACTGATGGAAAGAATGTTTAGCCTAGACAAGAAAGATTAGAAGACATAGGGGGAGGTGTAGGGATGTCTTTAAGTATTTGAAGGGCTGTTGGAAGGAAGAAGAGGTACATTTGTACTTCTTGCTTCCAGATCAAAGAGTTAGGAACAAAAGGCAGACATTGTAGAGATTTAGGTTTAAGATAAGGAAAAACTTCCTATTAATGACAATCGTCCAAAAGTGACATGGGCTGACACAGGTAGTAGGTTTGCCACTCCTTGGAGGTCTTCAAACAAGAGCTTGATGGATGATCCTTTGTTAGGGATGTTAGGGAGGGGATTCTTGTTTGGGTCCAAATTCATGTTCAAGGACCTTTCCAACTTTGAGATTCTGTCATTAAGGTTCTAGCCCACATGAACATCAAACCAGCAATTTTTTTGGGGGGGGGCTAGGCAATGAAGTTAAGTGACTTGCCCAGGGTCACATAGCTAGTAAGTGTTATGTGTCTGAGGCTGGATTTGAACTCAGGTCCTCCTGAATCCAGGGCCGGTGCTCTACCCACTGTGCCACCTACCTGCCCCCCCCATCTGCAATCTTACCATGAAACATACAACTTCCAACGCAAGTTTTGAGAGCGAGACATTTTCCAATTACTAGAAATCTAACATTTTTAAAAAAAAATAGTTTTATATTAAAACTGATAATTCCTTTGGTTATAATATATGTTCACATAATCTCCTTTAATCCTTATAACAATCTTGTTGTTAAGTCAAAAAGTTAAAATTAAACAAGCATTTCTTAACCATGTAACATATACAAAGCACTATGTTAGGTGCTGGGGAGACAAAAATGAAAAATACACTCAAGTAGCTTACAGTTGAGGAGGGAGAAGGGATGAGAAATGTACACACACAAAATAATGTAAGGCAGAATGTGAAAAATACAGAAGAGAACTTGATTGAAGTATCATTATCTTAATTTCACAGATGAGGAAATTGGGGATCACAGAGTTTAAGTGACTTCCAAATTCAGTGCCTTGTGAATCTGTCCTCTTAAGCACCATGGCAAGGACTCCTGATGGACAAATTTTGTGGGTGTTCAAGGACTCCTGAGGTCTGTCTGGCTTCTCATCTTGCATAGAAGAAGCATGAGATCATGGAAAAGACTAATAGATCAGGTGCCAAGCGAGAACTGAATTTGAAACATGCTGTTATACATGCTAGCTAGAAGACCTTGGGCAAATGACTTATTTTAGAGCCTTAGTTTCTTCATCTGAAAAACAGAGATAATACCTAAGGGCATCAGACGCAGAGCCAGATGATATCTTAGGGATTTTCCAGGCCAGACCTATGATGTGATAGATAAGGAAGTCAAAACCTAGAGGGTAGAGAGATAACTTAGTGGTGGATTTCATTGGAGGTTCTCAGGCTCAATTCAGTGATCATTGTAAACTTTAGCGTGTTGTATAAATATGAATTATTCCTATTGGAATAATTCTTGGTTTTGATTTTTTTTTAAATGTTACAGTGTTCCTCTCTCTTGTAAAGGAACTTAATTTCAGATGAGCCAGAAAATTCTTCCTGAGAGTTTCCTAATGAGAGACTCAAAATGATCTGCTCTCCTGGAGGGTCATCATTAGATAAATTCAAGTTTAAAGAGTTATTCAGTCGATCATTTATTTGCTGCCGTACATCCAACAAGGATGTCATGAAGATGGTGTTCGATGGGTCTTGTTTTTAAATCTTTCAAAAGATCAGTATAAATATTTGTAATCAAATACAGTTTCAAAAGTCTAGCTAAGAGTGTCTCCAGCAATTTCCATTTTGAGGAGGTACACAGGCCACTCATCCTTCACTCTTTGGCAGTGGCCCCCCTTCCCCACCACTCCCCATCTGATTCACCATACTCTGCTGCCTCCTCTCCCACCCAGCTCTTTTTGATGTGAGGTCTTCTACCATGTAAGCTACTCGAGGGCAGGGTTGCCTTTGTTTTGCTAGTATTTGTATTTCCAGAGCTTAGCATAGTGCCAGGCACATAGTGATGGCTTAATAAATATTTGTAGACCTTTCAACTATTACCAGTGAATCCATTTACCTTTAGGCCAATCCAGTCACATTGCTATTTGAAGAGAGGAGAGGAGGTCTTGGTCCAGTCACATAAATGAAGCCAGCCTCAAGGAGCATACCCTTGAGAGCTGAAAGCCATTTCAGAGGCCATCTAATCCAATCACCTCATTTGAAAGAAGAAGAAACTGAGGCACATGGGGTTTAAATCATTAAGCCTTTTTTTTTTCCAAATGAGAAATCTAAGGGCTAAAGAGATTAAATGACTTCCTGAAAGTCACATATATTTGTGTCCCTTGAGGACAGTATAAATAAGACTCGTCTTCATAGGTTTGGCTGCAAATCATCAGAATTTTACAGGTCATATTTCATTACACATGAAGGAATAACTTTAGTACCTTTTCCTTATCTCTCTTTCGAAGTGACTAATGGTCACATGACTTGGGTGACTAATTTCCATTCTAAGGAAAAAACCAATTCACGAGACTAGTTTAAGGAGAGAACAAATTTTGCTTGCCTTTTATTTATTCATCAAATACTTATTAACTATTTACCATAGTAGATAGGCAGGTGACTGTGAGGAAAAATGGCAAGTAAGCAGTGCTTCTTGTGGCATTGGGCAAGTCACTTAATGTCCCTGGGCTTCTATTTCTTCATTTGTAAAAATGAAGAATGGACATGATCCTAAGATCCAATAAGAATCACCATCTTTATCCATGAAGGATAGCATATAATCTCAAAGTAAAGGAATTGGAATGACTATTTTTCAAATCCAGGTTTGAAGACCACAATCAGAATTATTCATGTTATTCAGGGGAATATTAACCTAATGTGAGTTCAGGCCCAGCATTAGGAAATCCTCAGCTCACCATTTCAAGTCTGGAAATGATTTCCTTGAGCCGTGTCTAATGAATATGGCAGAATTAGACGTGACCGAAAGAGCCTGATTCACAAACTATTTGACTTTGTATGTCCTAGTTCCAGTGCTCATCACTGGTCCCCTTTACCTTAGGATGGGAAATTGGGAGGAAGCTCATCTGGTACAATTCTGGCTATCTTTCTGCTAAGCTGTTTCTCAGCCTCCAACTAGGGCTTTTAGTTCCTGCCCTGAGGATCTGTGCCTCTTATTAGTGAGAGTTCATCATATCTAATCAGTCCTAGACCCATCTTGATGTTTACTGGACATCTTTTCTCATGCCCAACCTGCTCTTTCTCTTACCATTTCCCTTTTCTACTTCTAAAATACTAACCCAAACGAACAGGCAATTTTCAGATGAAATTAAAGCTATCTATAGTCATATGAAAAAATGTCTAAATTACTATTGATTAGAGAAATGCAAATTATAACAACTCTGAGGTACCATCTTGTACCTATCTGATTGGCTAATATGACAAAAAAGGAAAATGATAAATATTGGAGAAGATGTGGGAAAATTGGAACACTAATGCATTGTTGGTGGAGTTGTGAACTGATCCAACCATTCTGGAGAGGAATTTGGAACTATGCCCAAAGGGCTATAAAACTGTGCATACCCTTTGGTCCAGTAATACCACTACTATTTCTGTATCCCAGAGAGATCATAAAAAAGGGAAAAGGATTCACATGTACAAAAATATTTATAACAGCTCTTTTTGTGGTGGCCAAGAATTGGAAATTAAGGGGATGCCCACCAACTGGGGAATGGCTGAACAATTGTGGTATATGAATGTAATGGAATACTATTGTTCTATAAAAAATGATGAGCAGGTGGATTTCAGAAAAACCTGGAAAGACTTACACGAACTGATGCTGAGTGAAGTAAGCAGAACCAGCAGAACACTGTACACACTAACAGCAACATGGTGCGATGACCAGCTTTGATAGACTTAACACTTCTCAGCAATATAATGGTCTAAGACAATTCCAAAAGACTTATGGTGGAAAATGCTATTCATATTCAGAGAAAGAATGATGGAGTCTGAATGCTGATCAAAGCATACTATTTTTTCTTTCTCGTGGTTTTCCCCTTTTGTTCTGATTCTTCTTTCACAACATGACTAATGTGGAAATATGTTTAATAGGATTGTACTTGTATAGGCTGTATCAGATTGCTTACTGTCTTGGGGAGGAGGGAGGAAAGGGAGAGAGGGAGAAAAAATTTGGAACTCAAAATCTTACAAAAGTGAATGTTTAAAACTATCTTTACATGCAATTGGAAAAAATAAAATACTGCTGAGTGGAAAAAAATAAATAAAAGAAAGACCAAAAAATTACTAATCCAAACAACACTAAAATTCCTGGAAGGACTTCCAGCCATCACCCCATGATTTCACTCATCACCCCTGTGACTTCCAAGAGTCTTAGCTTCTGTTCCACTCTGTGTTGCCTTCCTGTATAAGAATACAAGCTCTTTGAAGGCAGCTATTTGTCTGCTTGTATAT